>NW_025958429.1:0-29270 GCF_023159225.1 Perognathus longimembris pacificus | reverse complement strand
AAAGCTGGAGCTTGTTAAGGTAATTACACAGGGGAAAGGATAATGTACTGGGAACTCCTCAGAAGAATCTGATTTTGTGGTGAGGGGAGAGAGATAAAAGCTCATTTAGGAACGACATGAACATGCTGCGTACGTAGCTGTTTATCAGTAAATATCTCCACTGAGATTAAGAAAAGCAGTAGTTTAATAAATTAGTATTTCCTGGTATGGTGACTGTACTCGTAACTCCCCAAAAGAATCTGGATTGTGGTGAGGGAACAGAGAAAAAAGCTCATTTAGGGCCTGCACTTACGAAGGGGTTGGCAGCTGTATATCAGGGAGTAAACCTTCTGAGAATAAAAACAGCTGGAGCTTGTTAAGGTAATTACACAGGGGAAAGGATAATGTACTGGGAACTCCTCAGAAGAATCTGATTTGTGGTGAGGGGAGAGAGATAAAAGCTCATTTAGGAACGAAATGAACATGCTGCGTATGTAGCTGTTTATCTGTAAATATCTCCACTGAGATTAAGAAAGCAGTAGCTTAATAAATTAAGTACTTCCTGGTATGGATACTGTACTGGTAACTCCCCAAAAGAATCTGGATTGTGGTGAGGGAACAGAGAAAAAAGCTCATTTAGGACCTGCACTTACGAAGCGGGTAGGCAGCTGTATATCAGGGAGTAAACCTTCTGAACATAAAAAAAGCTGGAGCTTGTTAAGGTAATTACACAGGGGAAAGGATAATGTACTGGGAACTCCTCAGAAGAATCTGATTTGTGGTGAGGGGAGAGAGATAAAAGCTCATTTAGGAACGACATGAACATGCTGCGTACGTAGCTGTTTATCAGTAAATATCTCCACTGAGATTAAGAAAAGCAGTAGCTTAATAAATTAAGTTCTTCCTGGTATGGTTACTGTACTGGTAACTCCCCAAAAGCATCTGGATTGTGGTGAGGGAACAGAGAAAAAAGCTCATTTATGACCTGCCCTTACGAAGGGGTTAGGAAGCTGTATATCAGGGAATAAACCTTCTGAACATAAAAAAGCTGGAGCTTATTAAGGTAATTACACAGGGGAAAGGATAATGTACTGGGAACTCCTCAGAAGAATCTGATTTGTGGTGAGGGGAGAGAGATAAAAGCTCATTTAGGAACGACATGAATATGCTGCGTAGGTAGCTTTTTATCAGTAAATATCTCCACTGAGATTAAGAAAAGCAGTAGCTTAATAAATTAAGTACCTCCTGGTATGGTTACTGTTCTGGTAACTCCCCAAAAGAATCTGGATTGTGGTGAGGGAACAGAGAAAAAAGCTCATTTACGACCTGCACTTACGAAGGGCGTAGGCAGCTGTATTTCAGGGAGTAAACCTTCTGAGAATAAAAACAGCTGGAGCTTGTTAAGGTAATTACACAGGGGAAAGGATAATGTACTGGGAACTCCTCAGAAGAATCTGATTTGTGGTGAGGAGAGAGAGATAAAAGCTCATTTAGGAACGACATGAACATGTTGCGTAGGTAGCTGTTTATCAGTAAATATCTCCACTGAGATTAAGAAAAGCAGTAGCTTAATAAATTAAGTACTTCCTGGTATGGTTACTGTACTGGTAACTCCCCAAAAGAATCTGGATTGTGGTGAGGGAACAGAGAAAAAAGCTCATTTAGGACCTGCACTTACGAAGGGGGTAGGCAGCTGTATATCAGGGAGAAACCTTCTGAGAATAAAAACAGCTGGAGCTTGTTAAGGTAATTACACATGGGAAAGGATAATGTACTGGGAACTCCTCAGAAGAATCTGATTTGTGGTGAGGGGAGAGAGATAAAAGCTCATTTAGGAACGACATGAACATGCTGCGTAGGTAGCTGTTTATCAGTAAATATCTCCACTGAGATTAAGAAAAGCAGTAGCTTAATAAATTAAGTACTTCCTGGTATGGTTACTGTACTGGTAACTCCCCAAAAGCATCTGGATTGTGGTGAGGGAACAGAGAAAAAAGCTCATTTATGACCTGCCCTTACGAAGGGATTAGGAAGCTGTATATCAGGGAATAAACCTTCTGAACATAAAAAAAGCTGGAGCTTGTTAAGGTAATTACACAGGGGAAAGGATAATGTACTGGGAACTCCTCAGAAGAATCTGATTTGTGGTGAGGGGAGAGAGATAAAAGCTCATTTAGGAACGACATGAACATGCTGCGTACGTAGCTGTTTATCAGTAAATATCTCCACTGAGATTAAGAAAAGCAGTAGTTTAATAAATTAAGTATTTCCTGGTATGGTGACTGTACTCGTAACTCCCCAAAAGAATCTGGATTGTGGTGAGGGAACAGAGAAAAAAGCTCATTTAGGACCTGCACTTACGAAGGGGGTAGGCAGCTGTATATCAGGGAGTAAACCTTCTGAGAATAAAAACACCTGGAGCTTGTTAAGGTAATTACACAGGGGAAAGGATAATGTACTGTGAATTCCTCAGTAGAATCTGATTTGTTGTGAGGAGAGCGAGATAAAAGCTCATTTAGGAACGACATGAATATGCTGCATAGGTAGCTTTTTATCAGTAAATATCTCCACTGAGATTAAGAAAAGCAGTAGCTTAATAAATTAAGTACCTCCTGGTATGGTTACTGTTCTGGTAACTCCCCAAAAGGATCTGGATTGTGGTGAGGGAACAGAGAAAAAAGCTCATTTACGACCTGCACTTACGAAGGGCGTAGGCAGCTGTATTTCAGGGAGTAAACTTTCTGAGAATAAAAACAGCTGGAGCTTGTTAAGGTAATTACACACGGGAAAGGATAATGTACTGGGAACTCCTCAGAAGAATCTGATTTGTGGTGAGGGGAGAGAGATAAAAGCTCATTTAGGAACGACATGAACATGTTGAGTAGGTAGCTGTTTATCAGTAAATATCTCCACTGAGATTAAGAAAAGCAGTAGCTTAATAAATTAAGTACTTCCTGGTATGGGTACTGTACTGGTAACTCCCCAAAAGAATCTGGATTGTGGTGAGGGAACAGAGAAAAAAGCTCATTTAGGACCTGCACTTACGAAGGGCGTAGGCAGCTGTATATCAGGGAGTAAACCTGAGAATAAAAACAGCTGGAGATTGTTAAGGTATTTTACACGGGGGAAAGGATAATGTACTGGGAACTCCTCAGAAGAATCTGATTTGTGGTGAGGGGAGAGAGATAAAAGCTCATTTAGGAACGACATGAACATGCTGCGTAGGTAGCTGTTTATCAGTAAATATCTCCACTGAGATTAAGAAAAGCAGTAGCTTAATAAATTAAGTACTTCCTGGTATGGTAACTGTACTGGTAACTCCCCAAAAGAATCTGGATTGTGGAGAGGGAACAGAGAAAAAAGCTCATTTAGTACCTGCACTTACGAAGGGGGTAGGCATCTGTATATCAGGGAGTAAACCTTCTGAGAATAAAAACAGCTGGAGATTGTTAAGGTAATTACACAGGGGAAAGGATAATGTACTGGCAACTCCTCAGAAGAATCTGATTAGTGGTGAGGGGAGAGAGATAAAAGCTTATTTAGGAACGACATGAACATGCTGCCTAGGTAGCTGTTTATCAGTAAATATCTACACTGAGATTAAGAAAAGCAATAGCTTAATAAATTAAGTACTTCCTGGTATGGTTACTGTACTGGTAACTCCCCAAAAGAATCTGGATTATGGTGAGGGAACAGAGAAAAAAGCTCATTTAGGACCTGCACTTACGAAGGGGGTAGGCAGCTGTATATCAGGGAGTAAACCTTCTGAGAATAAAAACAGCTGGAGCTTGTTAAGGTAATTACACAGGGAAAAGGATAATGTACTGGAAACTCCTCAAAAGAATCTGATTTGTGGTGAGGGGAGAGAGATAAAAGCTCATTTAGGAACGACATGAACGTGCTGCGTAGGTAGCTGTTTATCAGTAAATATCTCCACTGAGATTAAGAAAAGCAGTAGCTTAATAAATTAAGTACTTCCTGGTATGGGTACTCTACTGGTAACTCCCCAAAAGAATCTGGATTGTGGTGAGGGAACAGAGAAAAAAGCTCATTTAGGACCTGCAATTACGAAGGGGGTAGGCAGCTGTATATCAGGGAGTAAACCTTCTGAGAATAAAAACAGCTGGAGCTTGTTAAGGTAATTACACAGGGGAAAGGATAATGTACTGGAACTCCTCAGAAGAATCTGATTTGTGGTGAGGGGAGAGAGATAAAAGCTCATTTAGGAACGACATGAACATGCTGAGTAGGTAGCTGTTTATCAGTAAATATCTCCAATGAGATTAAGAAAAGTAGTAGCTTAATAAATTAAGTACTTCCTGGTATGGTTCCTGTACTGGTACCTCCCCAAAAGAATCTGGATTGTGGTGAGGGAACAGAGAAAAAAGCTCATTTAGGACCTGCACTTACGAAGGGGGTAGGCAGCAGTATATCAGGGAGTAAACCTTCTGAGAATAAAAACAGCTGGAGCTTGTTAAGGTAATTACACAGGGGAAAGGATAATGAACTGGGAACTCCTCAGAAGAATCTGAATCGTGGTGAGGGGAGAGAGATAAAAGCTCATTTAGGAACGACATGAACATGCAGCGTAGGTAGCTGTTTATCAGTAAATATCTCCACTGAGATTAAGAAAAGCAGTAGCTTAATAAATTAAGTACTTCC
The DNA here is from genome assembly GCF_023159225.1 of Perognathus longimembris pacificus. Taxonomy (NCBI): domain Eukaryota; kingdom Metazoa; phylum Chordata; class Mammalia; order Rodentia; family Heteromyidae; genus Perognathus; species Perognathus longimembris. The sequence continues at coordinate 24,629 of NW_025958429.1, read as the reverse complement.
TCGTATGGTTACTGTACTGGTAACTCCCCAAAAGAATCTGGATTGTGGTGAGGGAACAGAGAAAAAAGCTCATTTAGGACCTGCACTTACGAAGGGGTTAGGCAGCTGTATATCAGGGAGTAAACCTTCTGAGAATAAAAACAGCTTGAGCTTGTTAAGGTAATTACACAGGGGAAAGGATAATGTACTGGGAACTCCTCAGAAGAATCTGATTTGTGGTGAGGGGAGAGAGATAAAAGCTCATTTCGGAACGACAGGAACATGCTGGGTAGGCAGCTTTTCATCAATATATATCTAAACTGAGATTAAGAAAAGCAGTAGCTTAATAAATTAATTACTTCCTGGTATGGTTACTGTACTGGTAACTCCCCAAAAGAATCTGGATTGTGGTGAGGGAAAAGAGAAAAAAGCTCATTTAGGACCTACATTTGCGAAGGGGGTAGGCAGCTGTATATCAGGGAGTAAACCTTCTGAGAATAAAAACAGCTGGAGCTTGTTAAGGTAATTACACAGGGGAAAGGATAATGTACTGGGAACTCCTCAGAAGAATCTGATTTGTGGTGAGGGGAGAGAGATATAAGCTCATTTATGAACGACATGAACATGCTGCGTAGGTAGCTGTTTATCAGAAAATATCTAAACTGAGATTAAGAAAAGCAGTAGCTTAATAAATTAAGTACTTCCTGGTATGGTTACTGTACTGGTAACTCCCCAAAAGAATCTGGATTGTGGTGAGGGAACAGAGAAAAAAGCTCATATAGGACCTACACTTACGAATGGGGTAGGCAGCTGTATATCAGGGAGTAAACCTTCTGAGAATAAAAACAGCTGGAGCTTCTTAAGGTAATTACACTGGGGAAAGGATAATGTACTGGGAACTTCTCAGAAGAATCTGATTTGTGGTGAGGGGAGAGAGATAAAAGCTCATTTAGGAACGACATGAACATGTTGCGTAGGTAGCTGTTTATCAGTAAATATCTCCACTGAGATTAAGAAAAGCAGTAGCTTAATAAATTAAGTACTTCCTGGTATGGTTACTGTACTGGTAAATCCCCAAAAGAATCTGGATTCTGGGGAGGGAACAGAGAAAAAATCTCATTTAGGACCTGCACTTACGAAGGGTGTAGGCAGCTGTATATCAGGGACTACATCTGAGAATAAAAACAGCTGGAGCTTGTTAAGGTAATTACACAGGGGAAAGGATATTGTACTGGGAACTCCTCAGAAGAATCTGATTTGTGGTGAGGGGAGAGAGATAAAAGCTCATTTAGGAACGACATGAACATGCTGCGTAGGTAGCTGTTTATCAGTAAATATCTCCACTGAGATTAAGAAAAGCAGTAGCTTAATAAATTAAGTACTTCCTGGTATGGTTACTGTACTGGTAACTCCCCAAAAGAATCTGGATTGTGGTGAGGGAACAGAGAAAAAAGCTCATTTAGGACGTGCACTTACGAAGGGGGTAGGCAGCTGTATATCAGGGAGTAAACCTTCTGAGAATTAAAACAGCTGGAGATTGTTAAGGTAATTACACAGGGGAAAGGATCATGTACTGGGATCTCCTGAGAAGAATCTGATTTGTGGTGAGGGGAGAGAGATAAAATCTCATTTAGGAACGACATGAACATGCTGCGTTGGTAGCTGTTTATCAGTAAATATCTCCACTGAGATTAAGAAAAGCAGTAGCTTAATAAATTAAGAACTTCCTGCTATGGATACTGTACTGGTAACTCCCCAAAAGAATCTGTATTGCGGTGAGGGAAAAGAGAAAAAAGCTCATTTAGGACCTGCACTTACGAAGGGGGTAGGCAGCTGTATATCAGGGAGTAAACCTTCTGAGAATAAAAACAGCTGGAGATTGTTAAGGTAATTACACAGAGGAAAGGATAATGTACCGGGAACTCCTCAGAAGAATCTGTTTTGTGGTGAGGGGAGAGAGATAAAAGCTCATTTAGAAACGACATGAAAATGCTGCGTAGGTAGCTGTTTATCAGTAAATATCTCCACTGAGATTAAGAAAAGCAGTAGCTTAATAAATTAAATACTTCCTGGTATGGTTACTCTACTGGTAACTCCCCAAACGAATCTGGATTGTGGTGAGGGAACAGAGAAAAAAGCTCATTTAGGACCTGCACTTACGAAGGGGGTAGGCAGCTGTATATCAGGGAGTAAACCTTCTGAGAATAAAAACAGCTGGAGCTTGTTAAGGTAATTACACAGGGGAAAGGATAATGTACTGGGAACTCCTCAGAAGAATCTGATTTGTGGTGAGGGAAGAGAGATAAAAGCTCATTTAGGAACGACATGAACATGCTGCATACGTAGCTGTTTATCAGTAAATATCTCCACTGAGATTAAGAAAAGCAGTAGCTTAATAAATTAAGTACATCCTGGTATGGTTACTGTACTGGTAACTCCCCAAAATAATCTGGATTATGGTGAGGGAACAGAGAATAAAGCTCATTTTGGACCTGCACTTACGAAGGGGGTAGGCAGCTGTATATCAGGGAGTAAACCTTCTGAGAATAAAAACAGCTGGAGCTTGTTAAGGTAATTACACAGGGGAAAGGATAATGTACTGGGAACTCCTCAAAAGAATCTGATTTGTGGTGAGGGGAGAGAGATTAAAGCTCATTTAGGAACGACATGAACATGCTGCGTAGGTAGCTGTTTATCAGTAAATATCTCCACTGAGATTAAGAAAAGCAGTAGCTTAATAAATTAGGTACTTCCTGGTATGGTTACCGTACTGGTAACTCCCCAAATTATCTGGATTGTGGTGAGGGAACAGAGAAAAAAGTTCATTTAGGACCTGCACTTACGAAGGGGTTAGGCAGCTGTATATCATGGAGTAAACCTTCTGATAATAAAAACAGCTGGAGCTTGTTAAGGTAATTACACAGGGGAAAGGATAATGTACTGGGAACTCCTCAGAAGAATCTGATTTGTGGTGAGGGGAGAGAGATAAAAGCTCTTTTACGAACGACATGAACATGCTGCATAGGTAGCTGTTTATCAGTAAATATCTCCACTGAGATTAAGAAAAGCAGTAGCTTAATAAATTAAGTAGTTGCTGGTATGGATACTGTACTGGTAACTCCCCAAAAGAATCTGGATTGTGGTGAGGGAACAGAGAAAAAAGCTCATTTAGGACCTGCACTTACGAAGGGGCTAGGCCTCTGTATATCAGGGAGTAAACCTTCGGAGAATAAAAACAGCTGGAGCTTGTTAAGGTAATTACACAGGGGAAAGGATAATGTACTGCGAACTCCTCAGAAGAATCTGATTTGTGGTGAGGGGAGAGAGATAAAAGCTCATTTAGGAACGACATGAACATGGTACGAACATAGCTGTTTATCAGTAAATATCTCCCCTGAGATTAGGAAAAGCAGTAGCTTAATAAATTAATTACTTCCTTGTATGGTTACTGTACTGGTAACTCCCCAAAAGAATCTGGATTGTGGTGAGGGAAAAGAGAAAAAGCTCATTTAGGACCTACATTTGCGAAGGGGGTAGGCAGCTGTATATCAGGGAGTAAACCTTCTGAGAATAAAAACAGCTGGAGCTTGTTAAGGTAATTACACAGGGGAAAGGATAATGTACTGGGAACTCCTCAGAAGAATCTGATTTGTGGTGAGGGGAGAGAGATATAAGCTCATTTATGAACGACATGAACATGCTGCGTAGGTAGCTGTTTATCAGTAAATATCTCCACTGAGATTAAGAAAAGCAGTAGCTTAATAAATTAAGTACTTCCTGGTATGGTTACTGTACTGGTAAATCCCCAAAAGAATCTGGATTCTGGGGAGGGAACAGAGAAAAAATCTCATTTAGGACCTGCACTTACGAAGGGTGTAGGCAGCTGTATATCAGGGACTAAATCTGAGAATAAAAACAGCTGGAGCTTGTTAAGGTAATTACACAGGGGAAAGGATAATGTACTGGGAACTCCTCAGAAGAATCTGATTTGTGGTGAGGGGAGAGAGATAAAAGCTCATTTAGGAACGACATGAACATGCTGCGTAGGTAGCTGTTTATCAGTAAATATCTCCACTGAGATTAAGAAAAGCAGTAGCTTAATAAATTAAGTACTTCCTGGTATGGTTACTGTACTGGTAACTCCCCAAAAGAATCTGGATTGTGGTGAGGGAACAGAGAAAAAAGCTCATTTAGGACCTGCACTTACGAAGGGGGTAGGCAGCTGTCTATCAGTGAGTATACCTTCTGAGAATAAAAACAGCTGGAGCTTGTTAAGGTAATTACACAAGGGAAAGGATAATGTACTGGGAACTCCTCAGAAGAATCTGTTTTGTGGTGAGGGGAGAGAGATAAAAGCTCATTTAGGAACGACATGAACATGCTGCGTAGGTAGCTGTTTATCAGTAAATATCTCCACTGAGATTAAGAAAAGCAGTAGCTTAATAAATTAAGTACTTCCTGGTATGTTGACTGTACTCGTAACTCCCCAAAAGAATCTGGATTGTCGTGAGGGAACAGAGAAAAAAGCTCATTTAGGACCTGCACTTACGAAGGGGGTAGGCAGCTGTATATCAGGGAGTAAACCTTCTGAGATTAAAAACAGCTGGAGCTTGTTAAGGTAATTACACAGGGGAAAGGATAATGTACTGGGAACTCCTCAGAAGAATCTGATTTGTGGTGAGGAGAGCGAGATAAAAGCTCATTTAGGAACGACATGAATATGCTGCGTAGGTAGCTGTTTATCAGTAAATATCTCAACTGAGATTAAGAAAAGCAGTAGCTTAATAAATTAAGTACCTCCTGGTATGGTTATTGTTCTGGTAACTCCCCAAAAGAATCAGGATTGTGGTGAGGGAACAGAGAAAAAAGCTCATTTAGGACCTGCACTTACGGAGGGGGTAGGCAGCTGTATATCAGTGAGTAAACCTGAGAATAAAAACAGCTGGAGATTGTTAAGGTATTTCACACGTGGGAAAGGATAATGTATTGGGAACTCCTCAGAAGAATCTGATTTGTGGTGAGGGGAGAGAGATAAAAGGTCATTTAGGAACGACATGAACATGCTGCGTAGGTAGCTGTTTATCAGTAAATATCTCCACTGAGATTAAGAAAAGCAGTAGCTTAATAAATTAAGTACTTCCTGGTATGGTTACTGTACTGGTAACTCCCCAAAAGAATCTGGATTTTGGTGAGGGAACATTGAAAAAAGCTCATTTAAGACCTGCACTTACGAAAGGGGTAGGCAGCTGTATATCAGGGAGTAAACCTTCTGAGAATGAAAACAGCTGGAGCTTGTTAAGGTAATTACACAGGGGAAAGGATAATGTACCGGGAACTCCTCAGAAGAATCTGATTCGTGGTGAGGGGAGAGAGATAAAAGCTCATTTAGGAACGACATGAACATGCTGCGTAGGTAGCTGTTTATCAGTAAATATCTCCACTGAGATTAAGAAAAGCAGTAGCTTAATAAATTAAGTACTTCCTGGTACGGTTACTGTACTGGTAACTCCCCAGAAGAATCTGGACTGTGGTGAGGGAACAGACAAAAAAGCTCATTTAGGACCTGCACATACGAAGGGGGTAAGCAGCTGTATATCAGGGAGTAAACCTTCTGAGAATAAAAACAGCTGGAGCTTGTTGAGGTAATTACACAGGGGAAAGGATAATGTACTGGGAACTCCTCAGAAGAATCTGATTAGTGGTGAGGGGAGAGAGATAAAAGCTCATTTAGGAACGACATGAACATACTGCGTAGGTAGCTGTTTATCAGTAAATATCTCCACTGAGATCAAGAAAAGCAGTAGCTTAATAAATTAAGTACTTCCTGGTATGGTTACTATACTGGTAAATCTCCAAAAGAATTTGGATTGTGGTGAGGGAACAGAGAAAAAAGCTCATTTAGGACCTGCACTTACGAAGGGGGTAGGCAGCTGTATATCAGGGAGTAAACCTTCTAAGAATAAAAACAGCTGGAGCTTGTTAAGGTAATTACACAGGGGAAAGGATAATGTACTGGGAACTCCTCAGAAGAATCTGATTTGTGGTGAGGGGAGAGAGATAAAAGCTCATTTAGGAACGACATGAACATGCTGCGTAGGTAGCTGTTTATCAGTAAATATCTCCACTGAGGTTAAGAAGAGCAGTAGCTTAATAAATTAAGTACTTCCTGGTATGGTTACTGTAATGGTAACTCCCCAAAAGAATCTGGATTGTGGTGAGGGAACAGAGAAAAAAGCTCATTTAGGACCTGCACTTACGAAGGGGGTAGGCAGCTGTATATCAGGGAGTAAACCTTCTGAGAATAAAAACAGCTGGAGCTTGTTGAGGTAATTACACAGGGGAAAGGATAATGTACTGGGAACTCCTCAGAAGAATCTGATTTGTGGTGAGGGGAGAGAGATAAAAGCTCATTTATGAACGACATGAATATGCTGCGTAGGTAGCTGTTTATCAGTAAATATCTCCACTGACATTAAGAAAAGCAGTAGCTTAATAAATTATGTACTTCCTGGTATGGTTACTCTACTGGTACCTCCCCAAAAGAATCTGGATTGTGGTGAGGGAACAGAGAAAAAAGCTCATTTAGGACCTGCACTTACGAAGGGGGTAGGCAGCTGTATATCAGGGAGTAAACCTTCTGAGAATAAAAACAGCTGGAGCTTGTTAAGGTAATTACACAGGGGAAAGGATAGTGTACTGGGAACTCCTCAGAAGAATCTGATTTGTGGTGAGGTGAGAGAGATAAAAGCTCATTTAGGAACGACATGAACATGCTGCGTAGGTAGCAGTTTATCAGTAAATATCTCCACTGAGATTAAGAAAAGCAGTAGCTTAATAAATTAAGTACTTCCTGGTATGGTTACTGTACTGGTAACTCCCCAAAAGAATCTGGATTGTGGTGAGGGAACAGAGAAAAAAGCTCATTAAAGACCTGCACTTACGAAGGGGGTAGGCAGCTGTATATCAGGGAGTAAACCTTCTGAAAATAAAAAAAGCTGGAGCTTGTTAAGGTAATTACACAGGGGAAAGGATAATGTACTGGGAACTCCTCAGAAGAATCTGATTTCTGGTGAGGGGAGAGAGATAAAAGCTCATTTAGGAACGACATGAACATGCTGCGTACGTAGCTGTTTATCAGTAAATATCTCCACTGAGATTAAGAAAAGCAGTAGCTTAATAAATTAAGTACTTCCTGGTATGGTGACTGTACTAGTAACTCCCCAAAAGAATCTGGATTGTGGTGAGGGAACTGAGAAAAAAGCTCATTTAGGACCTGCACTTACGAAGGTGGTAGGCAGCTGTATATCAGGGAGTAAACCTTTTGAGAATAAAAACAGCTGGAGATTGTTAAGGTAATTACACAGGGGAAAGGATAATGTACTGGGAACTCCTCAGAAGAATCTGATTTGTGGTGAGGGGAGAGAGATAAAAGCTCATTTAGGAACGACATGAACATTGTACGAACATAGCTGTTTATCAGTAAATATCTCCCCTGAGATTAAGAAAAGCAGTAGCTTAATAAATTAAGTACTTCCTGGTATGGTTACGGTATTGGTAACTCCCCAAAAGAATCTGGATTGTGGTGAGGGAACAGAGAAAAAAGCTCATTTAGGACCTGCACTTACGAAGGGGGTAGGCAGCTGTATATCAGGGAGTAAACCTTCTGAGAATAAAAACAGCTGGAGCTTGTTAAGGTAATTACACCGGGGAAAGGATAATGTACTGGGAAATCCTCAGAACAATCTGATTTGTGGTGAGGGGAGATAGATAAAAGCTCATTTAGGAACGACATGAACATGCTGCGTAGGTAGCTGTTTATCAGTAAATATCTCCACTGAGATTAAGAAAAGCAGTAGCTTAATAAATTAAGTACTTCCTGGTATGGTTACAGTACTGGTAACTCCCCAAAAGAATCTGGATTGTGGTGAGGGAACAGAGAAAAAAGCTCATTTAGGACCTGCACTTACGAAGGGGTTGGCAGCTGTATATCAGGGAGTTAACCTTCTGAGAATAAAAACAGCTGGAGCTTGTTAAGGTAATTACACAGGGGAAAGGATAATGTACTGGGAACTCCTCAGAAGAATCTGATTTGTGGTGAGGGGAGAGAGATAAAAGCTCATTTAGGAACGACATGAACATGCTGCGTAGGTAGCTGTTTATCAGTAAATATCTCCACTGAGATTAAGAAGAGCAGTAGCTTAATAAATTAAGTACTTCCTGGTATGGTTACTGTACTGGTAACTCCCCTAAAGAATCTGGATTGTGGTGAGGGAACAGAGAAAAAAGCTCATTTAGGACCTGCACTTACGAAGGGGGTAGGCAGCTGTATATCAGGGAGTAAACCTTCTGAGAATAAAAAAAGCTGGAGCTTGTTAAGGTAATTACACAGGGGAAAGGATAATGTACCGGGAACTCCTCAGAAGAATCTGATTTGTGGTGAGGGGAGAGAGATAAAAGCTCATTTAGGAACGACATGAACATGCTGCGTAGGTAGCTGTTTATCAGTAAATATCTCCACTGAGATTAAGAAAAGCAGTAGCTTAATAAATTAAGTACTTCCTGGTATGGTTACTGTACTGGTAACTCCCCAAAAGAATCTGGATTGTGGTGAGGGAACAGAGAAAAAAGCTCATTGAGGACCTGCACTTACGAAGGGGGTAGGCAGCTGTATATCAGGGAGTAAACCTTCTGAGAATAAAAACAGCTGGAGCTTGTTAAGGTAATTACACAGGGGAAAGGATAGTGTACTGGGAACTCCTCAGAAGAATCTGATTTGTGGTGAGGTGAGAGAGATAAAAGCTCATTTAGGAACGACATGAACATGCTGCGTAGGTAGCTGTTTATCAGTAAATATCTCCACTGAGATTAAGAAAAGCAGTAGCTTAATAAATTAAGTACCTCCTGGTATGGTTATTGTTCTGGTAACTCCCCAAAAGAATCAGGATTGTGGTGAGGGAACAGAGAAAAAAGCTCATTTAGGACCTGCACTTACGGAGGGGGTAGGCAGCTGTATATCAGTGAGTAAACCTGAGAATAAAAACAGCTGGAGATTGTTAAGGTATTTCACACGGGGGAAAGGATAATGTATTGGGAACTCCTAAGAAGAATCTGATTTGTGGTGAGGGGAGAGAGATAAAAGCTCATTTAGGAACGACATGAACATGCTGCGTACGTAGCTGTTTATCAGTAAATATCTCCCCTGAGATTAAGAAAACAGTAGCTTAATAAATTAAGTACTTCCTGGTATGGTTACTGTACTGGTAACTCCCCAAAAGAATCTGGATTGTGGTGAGGGAACAGAGAAAAAAGATCATTTAGGACCTGCACTTATGAAGGGGGTAGGCAGCTGTATATCAGGGAGTAAACCTTCTGAGAATAAAAACAGCTGGAGCTTGTTAAGGTAATTACACAGGGGAAAGGATAATGTAATGGGAACTCCTCAGAAGAATCTGATTTGTGGTGAGGGGAGAAAGATAAAACTCATTTAGGAACGACATGAACATGCTGCGTAGGTAGCTGTTTATCACTAAACATCTCCACTGAGATTAAGAAAAGCAGTAGCTTAATAAATTAAGTACTTCCTGGTATGGTTACTGTACTGGTAACTCCCCAAAAGAATCTAGATTGTGGTGAGGGAACAGAGAAAAAAGCTCATTTAGGACCTGCACTTACGAAGGTTGTAGGCAGCTGTATATCAGGGAGTAAACCTTCTGAGAATAAAAACAGCTGGAGCTTGTTAAGGTAATTACACAGGGGAAAGGATAATGTACTGGGAACTCCTCAGAAGAATCTGATTTGTGGTGTGGGGAGAGAGATAAAAGCTCATATAGGAACGACATGAACATGCTGCGTAGGTAGCTGTTTATCAGTAAATATCTCCACTGAGATTAAGAAAAGCAGTAGCTTAATAAATTAAGTACTTCCTGGTATGGTTACTGTACTGGTAACTCCCCAAAAGAATCTGGATTGTGGTGGGGGAACAGAGAAAAAACTCATTTAGGACCTGCACTTACGAAGGGGGTAGGCAGCTGTATATCAGGGAGTAAACCTTCTGAGAATAAAAACAGCTGGAGCTTGTTAAGGTAATTACACAGGGGAAAGGATAATGTACTGGGAACTCCTCAGAATAATCTGATTTGTGGTGAGGGGAGAGAGATAAAAGGTCATTTAGGAACGACGTGAACATGCTGGGTACGTAGCTGTTTATCAGTAAATATCTCCACTGAGATTAAGAAAAGCAGTAGCTTAATAAATTAAGTACTTCCTGGTATGGTTACTGTACTGGTAACTCCCCAAAAGAATCTGGATTGTGGTGAGGGAACAGAGAAAAAAGCTCATTTAGGACCTGCACTTACGAAGGGGGTAGGCAGCTGTATATCAGGGAGTAAACCTTCTGAGAAAAAAAAACAGCTGGAGCTTGTTAAGGTAATTACACAGGGGAAAGGATAATGTACTGGGAACTCCTCAGAAGAATCTGATTTGTGGTGAGGGGAGAGAGATAAAAGCTCATTTAAGAACGACATGAACATGCTGCGTAGGTAGCTGTTTATCAGTAAATATCTCCACTGAGATTAAGAAAAGCAGTAGCTTAATAAATAAAGTACTTCCTGGTATGGTTACTGTACTGGTAACTCCCCAAAAAAATCTGGATTGTGGTGAGGGAAGAGAGAAAAAACCTCATTTAGGACCTGCACTTACGAAGGGGGTAGGCAGCAGTATATCAGGGAGTAAACCTTCTGAGAATAAAAACAGCTGGATCTTCTTAAGATAATTAAACAGGGGAAAGGATAATGTACTGGGAACTCCTCAGAAGAATCTGATTTGTGCTGAGGGCAGAGAGAGATAAAAGCTCATTTAGGAACGACATGAACATGTTGCGTAGGTAGCTGTTTATCAGTAAATATCTCCACTGAGATTAAGAAAAGCAGTAGCTTAATAAATTAAGTACTTCCTGGTATGGTTACTGTACTGGTATCTCCCCAAAAGAATCTGGATTGTGGTGAGGGAACAGAGAAAAAAGCTCATTTAGGACCTGCACTTACGAAGGGGGTAGGCAGCTGTATATCAGGGAGTAAACCTTCTGAGAATAAAAACAGCTGGAGCTTGTTAAGGTAATTACACAGGGGAAAGGATAATGTACTGGGAACTCCTCAGAAGAATCTGATTTGTGGTGAGGGGAGAGAGATAAAAGCTCATTTAAGAACGACATGAACATGCTGCGTAGATAGCTGTTTATCAGTAAATATCTCCACTGAGATTAAGAAAAGCAGTAGCTTAATAAATTAAGTACTTCCTGGTATGGTTACTGTACTGGTAACTCCCCAAAGAATCTGGATTGTGGTGAGGGAACAGAGAAAAAAGCTCATTTAGGACCTGCACTTACGAAGGGGGTAGGCAGCTGTATATCAGGGAGTAAACCTTCTGAGAATAAAAACAGCTGGAGTTTGTTAATGTAATTACACAGGGGAAAGGATAATGTACTGGGAACTCCTCAGAACAATCTGATTTGTGGTGAGGGGAGAGAGATAAAAGCTCATTTAGGAACGACATGAACATGCTGCGTACGTAGCTGTTTATCAGTAAATATCTCCACTGAGATTAAGAAAAGCAGTAGCTTAATAAATTAAATACTTCCTCCGTATAGTTATTGTACTGGTAACTCCCCAAAAGAATCTGGATTGTGGTGAGGGAACAGAGAAAAAAGCTCATTTAGGACCTGCACTTACGAAGGGGGTAGGCAGCTGTATATCAGGGAGTAAACCTTCTGAGCATAAAAACAGCTGGAGCTTGTTAAGGTAATTACACAGGGGAAAGGATAATGTACTGGGAACTCCTCAGAAGAATCTGATTTGTGGTGAGGGGAGAGAGATAAAAGCACATTTAGGAAAGACATGAACATGCTGCGTAGGTAGCTGTTTTTCAGTAAATATCTCCACTGAGATTAAGAAAAGCAGTAGCTTAATAAATAAAGTACTTTCTGGTATGGTTACTGTACTGGTAACTCCCCAAAAGAATGTGGATTGTGGTGAGGGAACAGAGAAAAAAGCTCATTTAGGACCTACACTTACGAAGCGGGTAGGCAGCTGTATATCAGGGAGTAAACCTTCTGAGAATAAAAACACCTGGAGCTTGTTAAGGTAATTACACAGTGGAAAGGATAATGTACTGGGAACTCCTCATAAGAATCTGATTTGTGGTGAGGGGAGAGAGATAAAAGCTCATTTAGGAACGACATGAACAGGCTGCGTAGGTAGCTGTTTATCAGTAAATATCTCCACTGAGATTAAGAAAAGCAGTAGCTTAATAAATTAAGTACTTCCTGGTATGGTTACTGTACTGGTAACTCGCCAAAAGAATCTGGATTGTGGTGGGTGAACAGAGAATAAAGCTCATTTAGGACCTGCACTTACGAAGTGGGTAGGCAGCTGTATATCAGGGAGTAAACCTTCTGAGAATAAAAACAGCTGGAGTTTGTTAAGGTAATTACACAGGGGAAAGGATAATGTACTGGAACTCCTCAGAAGAATCTGATTTGTGGTGAGGGGAGAGAGATAAAAGTTCATTTATGAACGACATGAACATGCTGCGTAGGTAGCTGTTTATCAGTAAATATCTCCACTGAGATTAAGAAAGGCAGTAGCTTAATAAATTAAGTACTTCCTGGTATGGTTACTGTACTGGTAACTCCCCAAAAGAATCTGGATTGTGGTGAGGGAACAGAGAAAAAAGCTCATTTAGGACCCGCACTTACGAAGGTTGTAGGCAGCTGTATATCAGGGAGTAAACCTTCTGAGAATAAAAACAGCTGGAGCTTGTTAAGGTAATAACACAGGGGAAAGGATAATGTACTGGGAACTCCTCAGAAGAATCTGATTTGTGGTGTGGGGAGAGAGATAAAAGCTCATATAGGAACGACATGAACATGCTGCGTAGGTAGCTGTTTATCAGTAAATATCTCCACTGAGATTAAGAAAAGCAGGAGCTTAATAAATTAAGTACTTCCTGGTATGGTTACTGTACTGGTAACTCCCCAAAAGAATCTGGATTGTGGTGAGGGAACAGAGAAAAAACTCATTTAGGACCTGCACTTACGAAGGGGGTAGGCAGCTGTATATCAGGGAGTAAACCTTCTGAGAATAAAAACAGCTGGAGCTTGTTAAGGTAATTACACAGGGGAAAGGATAATGTACTGGGAACTCCTCAGAAGAATCTGATTTGTGGTGAGGGGAGAGAGATAAAAGGTCATTTAGGAACGACATGAACATGCTGCGTAGGTAGCTGTTTATCAGTAAATATCTCCACTGAGATTAAGAAAAGCAGTAGCTTAATAAATTAAGTACTTCCTGGTATGGTGACTGTACTGGTAACTCCCCAAAAGAATCTGGATTGTGGTGAGGGAACAGAGAAAAAAGCTCATTTAGGACCTGCACTTACGAAGGGGGTAGGCAGCTGTATATCAGGGAGTAAACGTTCTGATAATAAAAACAGCTGGAGCTTGTTAAGGTAATTACACAGGGGAAAGGATAATGTACTGGGAACTCCTCAGAAGAATCTGATTTGTGGTGAGGGGAGAGAGATAAAAGCTCATTTAGGAACGACATGAACATGCTGCGTAGGTAGATGTTTATCAGTAAATATCTCCACTGAGATTAATAAAAGCAGTAGCTTATTAATTTAAGTACTTCCGGGTATGGTTACTGTACTGGTAACTCCCCAAAAGAATCTGGATTGTGGTGAGGGAACAGAAAAAAAAGCTCATTTAGGACCTGCACTTACGAAGGGGATAGGCAGCTGTATATCAGGGAGTAAACCTTCTGAGAATAAAAACAGCTGGAGCTTGTTAAGATAATTACACAGGGGAAAGGATAATGTACTGGGAACTCCTCAGAAGAATCTGATTTTGGTGAGGGGAGAGAGATAAAGGCTCATTTAGGAACGACATGAACATGCTGCGTAGGTAGCTGTTTATCAGTAAATATCTCCACTGAGATTAAGAAAAGCAGTAGCTTAATAAATTAAGTACTTCCTGGTATGGTTACTGTACTGGTAACTCCCCAAAAGAATCTGGATGTGGTGACGCAACAGAGAAAAAAGCTCATTTAGGACCTGCACTTACGAAGGGGGTAGGCAGCTGTATATCAGGGAGTAAACCTTCTGAGAATAAAAACAGCTGGAGCTTGTTAAGGTAATTACACAGGGGAAAGGATAATGTACTGGGAACTCCTCAGAAGAATCTGATTTGTGGTGAGGGGAGAGAGATAAAAGCTCATTTAGGAACGACATGAACATGCTGCGTAGGTAGCTGTTTATCAGTAAATATCTCCATTGAGATTAAGAAAAGCAGTAGCTTAATAAATTAAGTACTTCCTGGTATGGTTACTGTACTGGTAACTCCCCAAAAGAATCTGGATTGTGGTGAGGGAACAGAGAAAAAAGCTCATTTAGGACCTGGACTTACGAAGGGGGTAGGCAGCTGTATATCAGGGAGTGAACCTTCTTCGAATAAAAACAGCTGGAGCTTGTTAAGGTAATTACACAGGGGAAAGGATAATGTACTGCGAACTCCTCAGAAGAATCTGATTTGTGGTGAGTGGAGAGAGATAAATGCTCATTTAGGAACGACATGAACATGCTGCGTAGGTAGCTGTTTATCAGTAAATATCTCCACTGAGATTAAGAAAAGCAGTAGCTGAATAAATTAAGTACTTCCTGGTATGTTTACTGTACTGGTAACTCCCCAAAAGAATCTGGATTGTAGTGAGGGAACAGAGAAACAAGCTCATTTTGGACCTGCACTTACGAAGGGGGTAGGCAGCTGTATATCAGGGAGTAAACCTTCTGAGAATAAAAACAGCTGGAGCTTCTTAAGGTAATTACACAGGGGAACGGATAATGTACTGGGAACTAATCAGAAGAATCTGATTTTTGGTGAGGGGTGAGAGATAAAAGCTCATTTAGGAACGATATGAACATGCTGCGTAGGTAGCTGTTTATCAGTAAATATCTCCACTGAGATTAAGAAAAGCAGTAGCTTCATTAATTAAGTACTTCCTGGTATGGTTACTGTACTGGTAACTCCCCAAAAGAATCTGGATTGTCGTGAGGCAACAGAGAAATAAGCTCATTTAGGACCTGCACTTACGAAGGGGGTAGGCAGCTGTATATCAGGGAGTAAACCTTCTGAGAATAAAAACAGCTGGAGCTTGTTAAGGTAATTACACATGGGAAAGGATAATGTACTGGGAACTCCTCAGAAGAATCTGATTTGTGGTGAGGGGAGAGAGATAAAAGCTCATTTAGGAACGACATGAACATGCTGCGTTTGTAGCTCTTTATCAGTAAATATCTCCACTGAGATTAAGAAAAGCAGTAGCTTAATAAATAAAGTACTTCCTGGTATGGTTACTGTACTGGTAACTCCCCAAAAGAATCTGGATTGTGGTGAGGGAACAGAGAAAAAACTCATTTAGGACCTGCACTTACGAAGGGGGTAGGCAGCTGTATATCAGGGAGTAAACATTCTGAGAATAAAAACAGCTGGAGCTTGTTAAGGTAATTAAACAGGGGAAAGGATAATGTACTGGGAACTCCTCAGAAGAATCTGATTTGTGGTGAGGGGAGAGAGATAAAAGCTCATTAAGAACGACATGAACATGCTGCGTAGGTTGCTGTTTATCAGTAAATATCTCCAATGAGATTAAGAAAAGCAGTAGCTTAATAAATTAAGTACTTCCTGGTATGGTTACTGTACTGGTAACTCCCCAAAAGAATCTGGATTGTGGTGAGGGAACAGAGAAAAAAGCTCATTTAGTACCTGCACTTACGAAGGGGGTAGGCAGCTGAATATCAGGGAGTAAACCTTCTGAGAATAAAAACAGCTGGAGCTTGTTAAGGTAATTACACAGGGGAAAGGATATTGTACTGGGAACTCCTCAGAAGAATCTGATTTGTGGTGAGGGGAGAGAGATAAATGCTCATTTAGGAACGACATGGACATGCTGCGTAGGTAGCTCTTTATCAGTAAATATCTCCACTGAGATTAAGAAAAGCAGTAGCTTAATAAATTAAGTACTTCCTGGTATGGTTACTGTACTGGTAACTCCCCAAAAGAATCTGGATTGTGGTGAGGGAACAGAGAAAAAAGCTCATTTAGGACCTGCACTTACGAAGGGGGTAGGCAGCTGTATATCAGGGAGTAAACCTTCTGAGAATAAAAACAGCTGGAGCTTGTTAAGGTAATTACACAGGGGAAAGGATAATGTACTGGGAACTCCTCAGAAGAATCTGATTTGTGGTGAGGGGAGAGAGATGAAAGCTCATTTAGGAACGACATGAACATGCTGCATAGGTAGCTCTTTATCAGTAAATATCTCCACTGAGATTAAGAAAAGCAGTAGCTTAATAAATAAAGTACTTCCTGGTATGGTTACTGTACTGTTAACTCCCCAAAAGCATCTGGATTGTGTTGAGGGAACAGAGAAAAAAGCTCATTTAGGACCTGCACTTACGAAGGGGGTAGGCAGCAGTATATCAGGGAGTAAACCTTCTGAGAAAAAAAACAGCTGGAGCTTGTTAAGGTGTTAAGGTAATTACACAGGGGAAAGGATAATGTACTGGGAACTCCTCAGAAGAATCTGATTTGTGGTGAGGGGAGAGAGATAAAAGCTCATTTAGGAACGACATGAACATGCTGCTAAGGTAGCTGTTTATCAGCAAATATCTCCACTGAAATTACGAAAAGCAGTAGCTTAATAAATTAAGTACTTCCTGGTATGGTTACTGTACTGGTAACTCCCCAAAAGAATCTGGATTGTGGTGAGGGAACAGAGAAAAAAGCTCATTTAGGACCTGCACTTACGAAGGGGGTAGGCAGCTGTATATAAAGGAGTAAACCTTCTGAGAATAAAAACAGCTGGAGCTTGTTAAGGTAATTACACAGGGGAAAGGATAATGTACTGGAACTCCTCAGAAGAATCTGATTTGTGGTGAAGGGAGAGAGATAAAAGCTCATTTAGGAACGACATGAACATGCTGCGTAGGTAGCTGTTTATCAGTAAATATCTCCACTGAGATTAAGAAAAGCAGTAGCTTAATAAATTAAGTACTTCCTGGTATGGTTACTGTACTGGTAACTCCCCAAAAGAATCTGGATTGTGGTGAGGGAACAGAGAAAAAAGCTCATTTAGGACCTGCACTTACGAAGGGGGTAGGCAGCTGTATATCACGGAGTAAACCTTCTGAGAATAAAAACAGCTGGAGCTTCTTAAGGTAATTACACAGGGGAAAGGATAATGTACTGGGAACTCCTCAGAAGAATCTGATTTGTGGTGAGGGGAGAGGGATAAAAGCTCATTTAGGAACGACATGAACATGCTGCGTAGGTAGTTGTTTATCAGTAAATATCTCCACTGAGATTAAGAAAAGCAGTAGCTTAATAAATTAAGTACTTCCTGGTATGGTTACTGTACTGGTAACTCCCCAAAAGAATCTGCATTGTGGTGAGGGAACAGAGAAAAAAGCTCATTTACGACCTGCACTTACGAAGGGGGTAGGCAGCTGTATATCAGGGAGTAAACCTTCTGAGAATAAAAACAGCTGGAGCTTGTTAAGGTAATTACACAGGGGAAAGGATAATGTACTGGGAACTCCTCAGAAGAATCTGATTTGTGGTGAGGGGAGAGAGATAAAAGCTCATTTAGGAACGACATGAACATGCTGCGTAGGTAGCTGTTTATCAGTAAATATCTCCACTGAGATTAAGAAAAGCAGTAGCTTATTAATTTAAGTACTTCCGGGTATGGTTACTGTACTGGTAACTCCCTAAAAGAATCTGGATTGTGGTGAGGGAACAGAGAAAAAAGCTCATTTAGGACCTGCACTTACGAAGGGGGTAGGCAGCAGTAAATCAGGGAGTAAACCTTCTGAGAAAAAAAACAGCTGGAGCTTGTTAAGGTAATTACACAGGGGAAAGGATAATGTACTGGGAACTCCTCAGAAGAATCTGATTTGTGGTGAGGGGAGAGAGATAAAAGCTCATTTAGGAACGACATGAACATGCTGCGTAGGTAGCTGTTTATCAGTAAATATCTCCACTGAGATTAAGAAAAGCAGTAGCTTAATAAATTAAGTACTTCCTGGTATGGTTACTGTACTGGTAACTCCCCAAAAAAATCTGGATTGTGGTGAGGGAACAGATAAAAAAGCTCATTTAGGACTGCACTTACGAAGGGGCTAGGCAGCTGTATATCAGGGAGTAAACCTTCTGAGAATAAAAACAGCTGGAGCTAGTTAAGGTAATTACACAGGGGAAAGGATAATGTACTGGGAACTCCTCAGAACAATCTGATTTGTGGTGAGGGGAGAGAGATAAAAGCTCATTTAGGAACGACATGAACATGCTGAGTAGGTAGCTGTTTATCAGTAAATATCTCCACTGAGATTAAGAAAAGCAGTAGCTTAATAAATTAAGTACTTCCTGGTATGGTTACTGTACTGGTAACTCCCCAAAAGAATCTGGATTGTGGTGAGGGAACAGAGAAAAAAGCTCATTTAGGACCTGGACTTACGAAGGGGGTAGGCATCTGTATTTCAGGGAGTAAACCTTCTTAGAATAAAAACAGCTGGAGCTTGTTAAGGTAATTACACAGGGAAAGGATAATGTACTGCGAACTCCTCAGAAGAATCTGATTTGTGGTGAGTGGAGAGAGATAAATGCTCATTTAGGAACGACATGAACATGCTGCGTAGGTAGCTGTTTATCAGTAAATATCTCCACTGAGATTAAGAAAAGCAGTAGCTTCATAAATTAAGTACTTCCTGGTATGGTTACTGTACTGGTAACTCCCCAAAAGAATCTGGATTGTGGTGAGGGAACAGAGAAAAAAGCTCATTTTGGACCTGCACTTACGAAGGGGGTAGGCAGCTGTATATCAGGGAGTAAACCTTCTGAGAATAAAAACAGCTGGCGCTTCTTAAGGTAATTACACAGGGGAACGGATAATGTACTGGGAACTCCTCAGAAGAATCTGATTTGTGGTGAGGGGTGAGAGATAAAAGCTCATTTAGGAACGACATGAACATGCTGCGTAGGTAGCTGTTTATCAGTAAATATCTCCACTGAGATTAAGACAAGCAGTAGCTTAATAAATTAAGTACTTCCTGGTATGGTTCCTGTACTGGTAACTCCCCAAAAGAATGTGGATTGTGGTGAGGGAACAGAGAAATAAGCTCATTTAGGACCTGCACTTACGAAGGGGGTAGGCAGCTGTATATCAGGGAGTAAACCTTCTGAGAATAAAAACAGCTGGAACTTGTTAAGGTAATTACACAGGGGAAAGGATAATGTACTGGGAACTCCTCAGAAGAATCTGATTTGTGGTGAGGGGAGAGAGATAAAAGCTCATTTAGGAACGACATGAACATGCTGCGTAGGTAGCTGTTTATCAGTAAATATCTCCACTGAGATTAAGAAAAGCAGTAACTTAATAAATTAAGTACATCCTGGTATGGTTACTGTACTGGTAACTCCCCAAAAGAATCTGGATTGTGGTGAGGGAACAGAGAAAAAAGCTCATTTAGGACCTGCACGTACGAAGGGGGTAGGCAGCTGTATATCAGGGAGTAAACCTTCTGAGAATAAAAACAGCTGGAGCTTGTTAAGGGAATTACACAGGGGAAAGGATAATGTACTGGGAACTCCTCAGAAGAATCTGATTTGTGGTGAGGGGAGAGAGATAAAAGCTCATTTAGGAACGACATGATCATGCTGCTTAGGTAGCTGTTTATGAGTAAATATCTCCACTGAGATTACGAAAAGCAGTAGCTTAATAAATTAAGTACTTCCTGGTATGGTTACTGTACTGGTAACTCCACAAAAGAATCTGGATTGTCGTGAGGCAACAGAGAAATAAGCTCATTTAGGACCCGCACTTACGAAGGTGTTAGGCAGCTGTATATCAGGGAGTAAACCTTCTGAGAATAAAAACACCTGGAGCATGTTAAGGTAATTACACAGGGGAAAGGATAATGTACCGGGAACTCCTCAGAAGAATCTGATTTGTGGTGAGGGGAGAGAGAAAAAAGCTCATTCAAGAACGACATGAACATGCTACATAGGTAGCTGTTTATCAGTAAATATCTCCACTGAGATTAAGAAAAGCAGTAGCTTAATAAATTAAGTACTTCCTGGTATGGTTACTGTGCTGGTAACTCCCAAAAGAATCTGGATTGTGGTGAGGGAACAGAGAAAAAAGCTCATTTAGGACCTGCACGTACGAAGGGGGTAGGCAGCTGTATATCAGGGAGTAAACCTTCTGAGAATAAAAACAGAATGAGCTTGTTAAGGTAATTACACCGGGGAAAGGATAATGTACTGGGAACTCCTCAGAAGAATCTGATTTGTGGTGAGGGGAAAGAGATAAAAGCTCATTTATGAACGACATGAACATGCTGCGTAGGTAGCTGTTTATCAGTAAATATCTCCACTGAGATTAAGAAAACCAGTAGCTTAATGAATTACGTACTTCCTGGTATGGTTACTGTACGGGAAACTCCCCAAAAGTATCTGGATTGTGGTGAGGGAACAGAGAAAAAAGCTCATTTAGGACCTGCACTTACGAAGGGTGTAGGCAGCTGTATATCAGGGAGTAAACCTTCTGAGAATAAAAACAGCTGGAGCTTGTTAAGGTAATTACACAGGGAAAGGACAATGTGCTGGGAACTCCTCAGAAGAATCTGATTTGTGGTGAGAGGAGAGAGATAAAAGCTCATTTAGGAACGACATGAACATGCTGCGTCCGTATCTGTTTATCAGTAAATATCTCCACTGAGATTAAGAAAAGCAGTAGCTTAATAAATTAAGTACTTCCTGGTATGGTTACTGTACTGGTAACTCCCCAAAAGAATCTGGATTGTGGTGAGGGAACAGAGAATAAAGCTCATTTAGGACCTGCACTTACGAAGGGGGTAGGCACCTGTATATCAGGGAGTAATCCTTCTGAGAATAAAAACAGCTGGAGCTTGTTAAGGTAATTACACAGGGGAAAGGATAATGTACTGGGAACTCCTCAGAAGAATCTGATTTGTGGTGAGGGGAGTGATAAAAGCTCATTAGGAAGGACATGAACATGCTGCGTAGGTAGCTGTTTATCAGTAAATATCTCCACTGAGATTAAGAAAAGCAGTAGCTTAATAAATTAAGTACTTCCTGGTATGGATACTGTACTGGTAACTCCCCAAAAGAATCTGGATTGTGGTGAGGGAACAGAGAAAAAAGCTCATTTAGGACCTGCACTTACGAAGGGGGTAGGCAGCTGTATATCAGGGAGTAAACCTTCTGAGAATAAAAACAGCTGGAGCTTGTTAAGGTAATTACACAGGGGAAAGGATAATGTACTGGGAACTCCTCAGAAGAATCTGATTTGTGGTGAGGGGAGAGAGATAAAAGCTCATTTAGGAACGACATGAACATGCTGCGTAGGTAGCTGTTTATCAGTAAATATCTCCACTGAGAATAAGAAAAGCAGTAGCTTAATAAATTAAGTTCTTCCTGGTATGGTTACTGTACTGGTAACTCCCCAAAAGAATCTCGATTGTGGTGAGGGAACAGAGAAAAAAGCTCATTTAGGACCTGCACTTACGAAGTGGGGAAGGCAGCTGTATATCAAGGAGTAAACCATCTGAGAATAAAAACAGCTGGAGCTTGTTAAGGTAATTACACCGGGGAAAGGATAATGTACTGGGAACTCCTCAGAAGAATCTGATTCGTGGTGAGGGGAGAGAGATAAAAGCTCATTTAGGAACGACATGAACATGCTGCGTAGGTAGCTGTTTATCAGTAAATATCTCCACTGAGATTAAGAAAAGCAGTAGCTTAATAAATTATGTACTTCCTGGTATGGTTACTGTACTGGTAACTCCCCAAAAGAATCTGGATTGTGGTGAGGGAACAGAGAAAAAAGCTCATTTAGGACCTGCACTTACGAAGGGGGTAGGCAGCTGTATATCAGGGAGTAAACCTTCTGAGAATAAAAACAGCTGGAGCTTGTTAAGGTAATTACACAGGGGAAAGGATAATGTACTGGGAACTCCTCAGAAGAATGTGATTTGTGGTGAGGGGAGAGAGATAAAAGCTCATTGAGGGGGCAGGGGATATAGCCTAGTGGCAAGAGTGCCTGCCTCTGATACATGAGGCCCTAGGTTCGGTTCGCCAGCACCACATATACAGAAAACGGCCAGAAGCGGCGCTGTGGCTCAAGTGGCAGAGTGCTAGCCTTGAGCGGGAAGAAGCCAGGGACAGTGCTCAGGCCCTGAGTCCAAGGCCCAGGACTGGCCAAAAAAAAAAAAAAAAGCTCATTTAGGAACGACATGAACATGCTGCGTGGGTAGCTGTTTATCAGTAAATATCTCCACTGAGATTAAGCAAAGCGGTAGCTTAATAAATTAAGTACTTCCTGGTATGGTTACTGTACTGGTAACTCCCCAAAAGAATCTGGATTGTGGTGAGGGAACAGAGAAAAAAGCTCATTTAGGACCTGCACTTACGAAGGGGGGTAGGCAGCTGTATATCAGGGAGTAAACCTTCTGAGAATAAAAACAGCTGGAGCTTGTTAAGGTAATTACACAGGGGAAAGGATAATGTACTGGGAACTCCTCAGAAGAATCTGATTTTTGGTGAGGGGAGAGAGATAACAGCTCATTTAGTAACGACATGAACATGCAGCATAGGTAGCTGTTTATCAGTAAATATCTCCACTGCGATTAAGAAAAGCAGTAGCTTAATGAATTAAGTACTTCCTGGTATGGTTACTGTACTGGTATCTCCCCAAAAGAATCTGGATTGTGGTGAGGGAACAGAGAAAAAAGCTCATTTAGGACCTACACTTAAGAAGGGGGGTAGGCAGCTGTATATCATGGAGTAAACCTTCTGAGAATAAAAACAGCTGGAGCTTGTTAAGGTAATTACACAGGGGAAATGATAATGTACTGGGAACTCCTCAGAAGCATCTGATTTGTGGTGAGGGGAGAGAGATAACAGCTCATTTAGTAACGACATGAACATGCAGCATAGGTAGCTGTTTATCAGTAAATATCTCCACTGCGATTAAGAAAAGCAGTAGCTTAATGAATTAGGTACTTCCTGGTATGGTTACTGTACTGGTATCTCCCCAAAAGAATCTGGATTGTGGTGAGGGAACAGAGAAAAAAGCTCATTTAGGAACTGCACTTACGAAGGGGGTAGGCAGCTGTATATCAGGGAGTAAACCTTCTGAGAATAAAAACAGCTGGAGCTTGTTAAGGTAATTACACAGGGGAAAGGATAATGTACTGGGAACTCCTCAGAAGAATCTGATTGTGGTGAGGGGAGAGAGAAAGAAGCTCATTTAGGAACGACATGAACATGCTGCGTACGTAGATGTTTATCAGTAAATATCTCCACTGAGATTAAGAAAAGCAGTAGCTTAATAAATTAAGTACTTCCTGGTATGTTTACTGTACTGGTAACTCCCCAAAAGAATCTGGATTGTGGTGAGGGAACAGAGAAAAAAGCTCATTTAGGACCTGCACTTACGAAGGGGGTAGGCAGCTGTATATCAGGGAGTAAACCTTCTGAGAATAAAAACAGCTGGAGCTTGTAAAGGTAATTACACAGGGGAAAGGATTATGTACTGGGAACTCCTCAGAAGAATCTGATTTTTGGTGAGGGGAGAGAGATAAAAGCTCATTTATTAACGGCATGAACATGCTGCGTAGATAGCTGTTTATCAGTAAATATCTCCACTGAGATTAAGAAAAGCAGTAGCTTAATAAATTAAGTACTTCCTGGTATGGTTACTGTAATGGTAACTCCCCAAAAGAATCGGATTGTGGTGAGGGAACAGAGAAAAAATATCATTTAGGACCTGCACTTACGAAGGGGCTAGGCAGCTGTATATCAGGGAGTAAACCTTCGGAGAATAAAACAGCTGGAGCTTGTTAAGATAATTTCACAGGGGAAAGGATATGTACTGGGAACTCCATGGAAGAATCTGATTTGTGGTGAGGGGAGAGAGATAAAAGCTCATTTAGGAACGACATGAACATGGTACGAACATAGCTGTTTCTCACTAAATATCTCCCCTGAGGTTAAGAAAAGCAGTAGCTTAATAAATTTAGTACTTCCTGGTATGGTTTACTGTACTGGTAACTCCCCATAAGAATCTCGATTGTGGTGAGGGAACAGAGAAAAAAGCTCATTTAGGACCTTCACTTACGAAGGGGGTAGGCAGCTGTTTATCAGGGAGTAAACCTTCCTGAGAATAAAAACAACTGGAGCTTGTTAAGGTAATTAGACATGGGAAAGGATAATGTACTGGGAACTCCTCAGAAGAATCTGATTTTTGGTGAGGGGAGAGAGATAAAAGGTCATTTAGGAACGACATGAACATGCTGCGTAGGTAGCTGTTTATCAGTAAATATCTCCAGTGAGATTAAGAAAAGCAGTAGCTTAATAAATTAGGTACTTCTTGTATGGTTTACTGTACTGGTATCTCCCAAAAGAATCTGGATTGTGGTGAGGAACAGAGAAAAAAGCTCATTTAGGAACTGCACTTACGAAGGGGGTAGGCAGCTGTATATCAGGGAGTAAACCTTCTGAGAATAAAAACAGCTGG
>NW_025958428.1:0-29596 GCF_023159225.1 Perognathus longimembris pacificus | reverse complement strand
TACCTTAACAAGCTCCAGCTGATTTATTCTCAGAAGGTTTACTCCCTGATTTACTACTGCCTAACCCCTTCGTAAGTGCAGGTCCTAAATGAGCTATTTTCTCTGTTCCCTCACCACGATCCAGATTCTTTTGGGGAGTTACCAGTACAGTAGCCATACCAGGAAGTACTTAATTTATTAAGCTACTGCTTTTCTTAATCTCAGTGGAGATATTTACTGATAACCAGCTACCTACGCAGCATGTTCATGTCGTTCCTAAATGAGCTTTTATCTCTCTCCCCTCACCACAAATCAGATTCTTCTGAGGAGTTCCCAGTACATTATCCTTTCCCCTGTGTAATTACCTTAACAAGCTCCAGCTGTTTTTATTCTCAGAAGGTTTACTCCCCGATATACAGCTGCCTACCACCTTCGTAAGTGCAGGTCCTAAATGAGCTTTTTTCTCTGTTCCCTCACCACAATCCAGATTCTTTTAGGGAGTTACCAGTACAGTCACCATACCAGGAAGTACTTAATTTATTAAGCTACTGCTTTTCTTAATCTCAGTGGAGATATTTACTGATAAACAGCTACCTACGCAGCATGTTCATGTCGTTCCTAAATGAGCTTTTATCTCTCTCCCCTCACCACAAATCAGATTCTTCTGAGGAGTTCCAGTACATTATCCTTTCCCCTGTGTAATTACCTTAACAAGCTCCAGCTGTTTTTATTCTCAGAAGGTTTACTCCCCGATATACAGCTGCCTACCACCTTCGTAAGTGCAGGTCCTAAATGAGCTTTTTTCTCTGTTCCCTCACCACAATCCAGATTCTTTTGGGAGTTACCAGTACAGTCACCATACGAGGAAGTACTTAATTTATTAAGCTACTGCTTTTCTTAATCTCAGTGGAGATATTTACTGATAAACAGCTACGTACGCAGCATGTTTCATGTCGTTCCTAAATGAGCTTTTATCTCTCTCCCCTCACCACAAATCAGATTCTTCTGAGGAGTTCCCAGTACATTATCCTTTCCCCTGTGTAATTACCTTAACAAGCTCCAGCTGTTTTTATTCTCAGAAGGTTTACTCCCTGATATACAGCTGCTTACCCCCTTCGTAAGTGCAGGTCCTATATGAGCATTTTTGTCTGTTCCCTCACCACAATCCAGATTCTTTTGGGGAGTTACCAGTACAGTAACCGTACCAGGAAGTACTTAATGTATTAAGCTACTGCTTTTCTTAATCTCAGTGGAGATATTTACTGATAAACAGCTACCTACGCAGCATGTTCATGTCGTTCCTAAATGAGCTTTTATCTCTCTCCCCTCACCACGAATCAGATTCTTCTGAGGATTTCCCGGTACATTATCCTTTCCCCTGTGTAATTACCTTAACAAGCTCCAGCTGTTTTTATTCTCAGAAGGTTTACTCCCTGATATACAGCTGCCTACCCCTTTCATAAGTGCAGGTCTTAAATGAGCTTTTTTCAATGTTCCCTCACCAAAATCCAGATTCTTTTGGGGAGTTACCAGTACAGTAACCATACCAGGAAGTACTTAATTTATTAAGCTACTGCTTTTCTTAATGTCAGTGGAGATATTTACTGATAAACAGCTACCTACGCAGCATGTTCATGTCGTTCCTAAATGAGCTTTTATCTCTCTCCCCTCACCACGAATCAGATTCTTCTGAGGAATTCCCGGTACATTATCCTTTCCCCCGTGTGAAATACCTTAACAAGCTCCAGCTTTTTTTATTCTCAGGTTTACTCCCTGATATACAGCTGCCTACCACCTTCGTAAGTGCAGGTCCTAAATGAGCTTTTTTCTCAGTTCCCTCACCACAATACAGATTCTTTTGGGAGTTACCAGTACAGTCACCATACCAGGAACTACTTCATTTATTAAGCTACTGCTTTTCTTAATCTCAGTGGAGATATTTACTGATAAACAGCTACCTACGCAGAATGTTCATGTCGTTGCTAAATGAGGTTTTATCTCTCTTCCCTCACCACAAATCAGATTCTTCTGAGGAGTTCCCAGTACATTATCCTTTCCCCTGTGTAATTACCTTAACAAGCTCCAGCTGTTTTTATTCTCAGAAGGTTTACTCCCTGATATACAGCTGCCATCCCCCTTCGTAAGTGCAGGTCCTAAATGAGCTTATTTCTCCTTTCCTCACCACAATCCAGATTCTTTTGGGGAGTTACCCGTACAGTAACCATACCAGGAAGTACTTAATTTATTAAGCTACTGCTTTTCTTAATCTCAGTGGAGATATTTACTGATAAACAGCTACCTACGCAGCATGTTCATGTCGTTCCTAAATGAGCTTTTATCTCTCTCCCTCACCACAAATCAGATTCTTCTGAGGAGTTCCCGGTACATTATCCTTTCCCCTGTGTAATTACCTTAACAAGCTCCAGCTGTTTTTACTCTCAGAAGGTTTACTCCCTGATATACAGCTGCCTACCCCCTTCGTAAGTGCAGTTCTTAAATGAGCTTTTTTGTCTGTTCCCTCACCACAATCCAGATTCTTTTGGGGAGTTACCAGTAGAGTAACCATACCAGGAAGTACTTAATTTATTAAGCTACTGCTTTTCTTAATCTCAGTGGAGATATTTACTGATAAACAGCTACCTACGCAGCATGTTCATGTCGTTCCTAAATGAGCTTTTATCTCTCTCCCCTCACCACAAATCAGATTCTTCTGAGGAGTTCCCAGTACATTATCCTTTCCCCCGTGTGAAATACCTTAACAAGCTCCAGCTTTTTTTATTCTCAGGTTTACTCCCTGATATACAGCTGCCTACCCCCTTCGTAAGTGCAGGTCCTAAATTAGCTTTTTTCTCTGTTCCCGCACCACAATCCAGATTCTTTTGGGGAGTTATCAGTACAGTAACCATACCAGTTTTTACTTAATTTATTAAGCTCCTGCTTTTCTTAATCTCAGTGGAGATATTTACTGATAAACAGCTACCTACTCAGCATGTTCATGTCGTTCCTAAATGAGCTTTTATCTCTCTCCCGTCACCACAAATCAGATTCTTCTGAGGAGTTCCCAGTACATTATCCTTTCCCCTTGTACTTACCTTAACAAGCTCCAGCTGTTTTTATTCTCAGAAAGTTTACTCCCTGATATACAGCTGCCTACCCCCTTCGTAAGTGCAGGTCGTAAATGAGATTTTTCTCTGTTCCCTCACCACAATCCAGGTTCTTTTGGGGAGTTACCAGAACAGTAACCATACCAGTATGTACTTAATTTATTAAGCTACTGCTTTTCTTAATCTCATTGGAGATATTTACTGATAAACAGCTACCTACGCAGCATGTTCATGTCGTTCCTAAATGAGCTTTTATCTCTCTCCCCTCACCACAAATCAGATTCTTCTGAGGAGTTCCCAGTACATTATCCTTTCCCCTGTGTAATTACCTTAACAAGCTCCAGCTGTTTTTATTCTCAGAAGGTTACTCCCTGATATACAGCTGCCTACCCCCTTTGTAAGTGCAGGTCCTAAATGAGCTTTTTTCTCTGTTCCCTCACCAGAAAACAGATTCTTTTGGGGAGTTACCAGTACAGTAACCATACCAGGAAGTACTTAATTTATTAAGCTACTGCTTTTCTTAATCTCAGTGGAGATATTTACTGATAAACAGCTATGTACGCAGCATGTTCATGTCGTTCCTAAATGAGCTTTTATCTCTCTCCCCTCACCACAAATCAGATTCTTCTGAGGAGTTCCCAGTACACTATCCTTTCCCCTGTGTAATTACCTTAACAAGCTCCAGCTGTTTTTATTCTCAGAAGGTTTACTCCCTGATATACAGCTGCCTACCCCCTTCGTAAGTGCAGGTCCTAAATGAGCTTTTTTCTCTGTTCCCTCACCACAATCCAGATTCTTTTGGGGAGTTACCAGTACAGTAACCATACCAGGAAGTACTTAATTTATTAAGCTACTGCTTTTCTTAATCTCAGTGGAGATATTTACTGATAAACAGCTACCTACGCAGCATGTTCATGTCGTTCCTAAATGAGCTTTTATCTCTCTCCCCTCACCACAAATCAGATTCTTCTGAGGAGTTCCCAGTACATTATCCTTTCCCCTGTGTAATTACCTTAACAAGCTCCAGCTGTTTTTATTCTCAGAAGGTTTACTCCCTGATATACATCTGCCTTCCCCTTCGTAAGTGCAGGTCATAAATGAGCTTATTTCTCTTTCTCTCACCACAATCCAGATTCTTTTGGGGAGTTACCCGTACAGTAACCATACCAGGAAGTACTTAATTTATTAAGCTACTGCTTTTCTTAATCTCAGTGGAGATATTTACTGATAAACAGCTACCTACGCAGCATGTTCATGTCGTTCCTAAATGAGCTTTTATCTCTCTCCCCTCACCACAAATCAGATTCTTCTGAGGAGTTCCCGGTACATTATCCTTTCCCCTGTGTATTACCTTAACAAGCTCCAGCTGTTTTTACTCTCAGAAGGTTTACTCCCTGATATACAGCTGCCTACCCCCTTCGTAAGTGCAGGTCTTAATGAGCTTTTTTCTCTGTTCCCTCACCACAATCCAGATTCTTTTGGGGAGTTACCAGTACAGTAACCATACCAGGAAGTACTTAATTTATTAAGCTACTGCTTTTCTTAATCTCAGTGGACAGATTTACTGATAAACAGCTACCTACGCAGCATGTTCATGTCGTTCCTAAATGAGCTTTTATCTCTCTCCCCTCACCACAAATCAGATTCTTCTGAGGAGTTCCCAGTACATTATCCTTTCCCCTGTGTAATTACCTTAACAAGCTCCAGCTGTTTTTATTCTCAGAAGGTTTACGCACTGATATACAGCTGCCTACCCCCTTCGTAAGTGCAGGTCCTCAATGAGCTTTTTTCTCTGTTGCCTCACGACAATTCAGATTCTCTTGGGGAGTTACCAGTAGAGTAACCATACCGGAATTACTTAATTAATTAAGCTACTACTTTTCTTAATCTCAGTGGAGATATTTACTGATAAACAGCTACCTACGCAGCATGTTCATGTCGTTCCTAAATGAGCTTTTATCTCTCTCCCCTCACCACAAATCAGATTCTTCTGAGGAGTTCCCAGTACATTATCCTTTCCCCTGTGTAATTACCTTAAGAAGCTCCAGCTGTTTTTATTCTCAGAATGTTTACTCTGTGATATACAGCTGCCTACCCCTTCGTAAGTGCAGGTCCTAAATGAGCTTTTTTCTCTGTTCCCTCACCACAATCCAGATTCTTTTGGGGAGTTACCAGTGCAGTAACCATACCAGGAAGTACTTAATTTATTAAGCTACTGCTTTTCTTAATCTCAGTGGAGATATTTACTGATAAACAGCTACCTACGCAGCATGTTCATGTCGTTCTTGAATGAGCTTTTTTCTCTCTCCCCTCACCACAAATCAGATTCTTCTGAGGAGTTCCCAGTACATTATCCTTTCCCCTGTGTAATTACCTTAACATGCTCCAGGTGTTTTTATTCTCAGAAGGTTTACTCCCTGATATACAGCTGCCTACAACCTTCGTAAGTGCGGGTCGTAAATGAGCTTATTTCTCTGTTGCCTCACGACAATCCAGATTCTTTTGTGGAGTTACCAGTACACTAACCATACCAGGAAGTACTTAATTTATTAAGCTACTGCTTTTCTTAATCTCAGTGGAGATATTTACTGATAAACAGCTACCTACGCAGCATGTTCATGTCGTTCATAAATGAACTTTTATCTCTCTCCCCTCACCACAAATCAGATTCTTCTGAGGAATTCCCAGTACATTATCCTTTCCCCTGTGTAATTACCTTAACAAGCTCCAGCTGTTTTTATTCTCAGAAGGTTTACTCCCTGATATACAGCTGCCTACCCCCCTTCGTAAATGCAGGTCTTAAATGAGCTTTTTTCTCTGTTCCCTCACCACAATGCAGATTCTTTTGGGGAGTTACTAGTACAGGAACCATACCAGGAAGTACTTAATTTATTAAGCTACTGCTTTTCTTAATCTCAGTGGAGATATTTACTGATAAACAACTACCTACGCAGCATGTTCATGTCGTTCTTAATGAGCTTTTATCTCTCTCCCCTCACCACAAATCAGATTCTTCTGAGAAGTTCCCAGTACATTATCCTTTCCCCTGTGTAATTACCTTAAGAAGCTCCAGCTGTTTTTATTCTCAGAAGGTTTACTCCGTGATATACAGCTGCCTACCCCCTTCGTAAGTGCAGGTCGTAAATGAGCTTTTTTCTCTGTTCCCTCACCACAATCCAGATTCTTTTGGGGAGTTACCAGTACAGTAACCATACCAGGAAGTACTTAATTTATTAAGCTACTGCTTTTCTTAATCTCAGTGGAGATATTTACTGATAAACAGCTACCTACGCAGCATGTTCATGTCGTTCCTAAATGAGCTTTTATCTCTCTCCCTTCACCACAAATCAGATTCTTCTGAGGAGTTCCCAGTGCATTATCCTTTCCCCTGTGTAATTACCTTAACAAGCTCCTGCTGTTTTTATTCTCAGAAGGTTTACTCCCTTATATACAGCTGCCTACCCCCTTCGTAAGTGCAGGTCCTAAATGAACATTTTTCTCTGTTCCCCCACCACAATCAGATTCTTTTGGGGAGTTACCAGTACAGTAACCATACCAGGAAGTACTTAATTTATTAAGCTACTGCTTTTCTTAATTTCAGTGGAGATATTTGCTGATAAACAGCTACCTAGGCAGCATGTTCATGTCGTTCCTAAATGAGCTTTTATCTCTCTCCCCTCACCACAAATAAGATTCTTCTGAGGAGTTCCCAGTACATTATCCTTTCCCCTGTGTAATTACCTTAACACCTTAACAAGCTCCAGTTGTTTTTTTTCTCAGAAGGTTTACTCCCTGATATACTGCTGCCTACCCCCTTCGTAAGTGCAGGTCCTAAATGAGCTTTTTTCTCTGTTCCCTCACCACAATCCAGATGCTTTTGGGGAGTTAACAGTACAGTAACCATACCAGGAAGTACTTTATTTATTAAGCTACTGCTTTTCTTAATCTCAGTGGAGATATTTACTGATAAAGAGCTACCTACGCAGCATGTTCATGTCGTTCCTAAATGAGCTTTTATCTCTCTCCCCTCAAAACAAATCAGATTCTTCTGAGGAGTTCCCAGTACATTATCCTTTCCCCTGTGTAATTACCTTAACAAGCTCCAGCTGTTTTTATTCTCAGAAGGTTTACTCCCTGATATACAGCTGCCTACCCCCTTCGTAAGTGCAGTTCCTAAATGAGCTTTTTCCTCTGTTCCCTCACCACAATCCAGATTCTTTTGGGGAGTTACCAGTACAGTAACCATACCAGGAAGTACTTAATTTATTAAGCTACTGCTTTTCTTAATCTCAGTGGAGATATTTACTGATAAACAGCTACCTAAGCAGCATGTCCATGTCGTTCCTAAATGAGCATTTATCTCTCTCCCCTCACCAGAAATCAGATTCTTCTGAAGAGTTCCCAGTACAATATCCTTTCCCCTGTGTAATTACCTTAACAAGCTCAGCTGTTTTTATTCTCAGAAGGTTTACTCCCTGATATACAGCTGCCTACCCCCTTCGTAAGTGCAGGTCCTAAATGAGCTTAATTCTCTGTTCCCTCACCACAATCCAGATTCTTTTGGCGAGTTACCAGTGCAGTAACCATACCAGGAAGTAATTAATTTATTTAGCTACTGGTTTTCTTATCTCAGTGGAGATATTTACTGATAAACAGCTACCTATGCAACCTGTTCATGTCGTTCCTAAATGAGCTTTTATCTCTCTCCCCTCACCACAAATCAGATTCTTCTGAGGAGTTCCCAGTACATTATCCTTTCCCCTGTGTAATTACCTTAACAAGCTCCAGCTGTTTTTATTCTCAGAAGGTTTACTCCCTGATATACAGCTGCCTACCCCCTTCGTAAGTGTAGGTCCTAAATGAACTTTTTTCTCTGTTCCCTCACCACATTCCAGATTCTTTTGGGGAGTTACCAGTACAGTAACCATACCAGAAAGTACTTTATTTATTAAGCTACTGCTTTTCTTAATCTCAGTGGAGATATTTACTGAAAAACAGCTACCTACGCAGCATGTTCATGTCTTTCCTAAATGTGCTTTTATCTCTCTCCCCTCACCACAAATCAGATTCTTCTGAGGAGTTCCCAGTACATTATCCTTTCCCCTGTGTAATTACCTTAACAAGCTCCAGCTGTTTTTATTCTCAGAAGGTTTACTCCCTGATATACAGCTGCCTACCCCCTTCGTAATTGCAGGTCCTAAATGAGCTTTTTTGTCTGTTCCCTCACCACAATCCAGATTCTTTTGGGGAGTTACCAGTACAGAAACAATACCAGGAAGTACTTAATTTATTAAGCTACTGCTTTTCTTAATCTCAGTGGAGATATTTACTGATAAACAGCTACGTACACAGCATGTTCATGTCGTTCCTAAATGGGCTTTTATCTCTCTCCCCTCACCACAAATCTGATTCTTCTGAGGAGTTCCCAGTACATTATCCTTTCCCCTGTTTATTTACCTTAAGAAGCTCCAGCTGTTTTTATTCTCAGAAGGTTTATTCCCTGATATACTGCTACCTACCCCCTTCGTAAGTGCAGGTCCTAAATGAGCTTTTTTCTCTGTTCCCTCACCACAACCCAGATTCTTTTGGGGAGTTACCAGTACAGTAACCATACCAGGAAGTACTTAATTTATTAAGCTACTGCTTTTCTTAATCTCAGTGGAGGTATTTACTGATAAACAGCTACCTACGGAGCATGTTCATGTCGTTCCTAAATGAGCTTTTATCTCTCTCCCCTCACCACAAATCAGATTCTTCTGAGGAGTTCCCAGTACATTATCCTTTCCCGGGTGTAATTACCTTAACAAGCTCCAGCTGTTTTTATTCTCAGAAGGTTTACTCCCTGATATACAGCTGCCTACACCCTTCGTAAGTGCAGGTCCTAAATGAGCTTTTTTCTCTGTTCCCTCACCACAACACAGATTCTTTTGGGGAGTTACCAGTACAGTAACCATACCAGGAAGTATTTAATTTATTAAGCTACTGCTTTTCTTAATCTCAGTGGAGATATTTACTGATAAACAGCTACATACGGAGCATGTTCATGTCGTTCCTAAATGAGCTTTTATCTCTCTCCCCTCACCACAAATCAGATTCTTCTGAGGAGTTCCCAGTACATTATGCTTTCCCCTGTGTAATTACCTTAACAAGCTCCAGCTGTTTTTATTCTCAAAAGGTTTACTCCCTGATATACAGCTGCCTACCACCTTCGTAAGTGCAGGTCCTAAATGAGCTTTTTTCTCAGTTCCCTCACCACAATCCAGATTCTTTTGGGGAGTTACCAGTACAGTCACCATACCAGGAAGTACTTAATTTATTAAGCTACTGCTTTTCTTAATCTCAGTGGAGATATTTACTGATAAACAGCTACGTACGCAGCATGTTCATGTCGTTCCTAAATGAGCTTTTATCTCATTCCCCTCACCACAAATCAGATTCTTCTTAGGAGTTCCCAGTACATTATCCTTTCCCCCGTGTGAAATACCATAACAATCTCCAGCTGTTTTTATTCTCAGGTTTACTCCCTGATATACAGCTGCCTACCCCCTTCGTAATTGCAGGTCCTAAATGAGCTTTTTTCTCTGTTCCCTCACCACAATCCAGATTCTTTTGGGGAGTTACCAGTACAGTCACCATACCAGGAAGTACTTAATTTATTAAGCTACTGCTTTTCTTAATCTCAGTGGAGATATTTACTGATAAACAGCTACCTACGCAGCATGTTCATGTCGTTCCTAAATGAGCTTTTATCTCTCTCACTTCACCACAAATCAGATTCTTCTGAGGAGTTCCCAGTACACTATCCTTTCCCCTGTGTAATTACCTTAACAAGCTCCAGCTGTTTTTATTCTCAGAAGGTTTACACCCTGATATACAGCTGCCTACCCCCTTCGTAAGTGCAGGTCCTAAATGAGCTTTTTTCTCTGTTCCCTCACCACAATCCAGATTCTTTTGGGGAGTTACCAGAACAATAACCAAACCAGGAGGTACTTAATTTATTAAGCTACTGCTTTTCTTAATCTCAGTGGAGATATTTACTGATAAACAGCTACCTACGCAGCATATTCATGTCGTTCCTAAATGATCTTTTATCTCGCTCTCCTCACCACAAATCAGATTCTTCTGAGGAGTTCCCAGTACATTATCCTTTCCCCTGTGTAATTACCTTAACAAGCTCCAGCTGTTTTTATTCTCAGAAGGTTTATTCCCTGATATACAGCTGCCTACCCCCTTCGTAAGTGCAGGTCCTAAATGAGCTTTTTTCTCTGTTCCCTCACCACAATCCAGATTCTTTTGTGGAGTTACGAGTACAGTCAACATAGCAGGAAGTACTTAATTTATTAAGCTACTGCTTTTCTTAATCTCAGTGGAGATATTTACTGATAAACAGCTACCTACGCAGCATGTTCATGTCGTTCCTAAATGAGCTTTTATCTCTCTCCCCTCACCACAAATCAGATTCTTCTGAGGAGTTCCCAGTACATTATCCTTTCCCCTGTGTAATTACCTTAACAAGCTCCAGCTTTTTTTTTGTTCAGAAGGTTTACTCCCTGATATACAGCTGCCTACCCCCTTCGTAAGGGAAGGTCCTAAATGAGCTTTTTTCTCTGTTCCCTCACCACAATCCAGATTCTTTTGGGGAGTTACCAGTACAGTAACCATACCAGGAAGTACTTAATTTATTAAGCTACTGCTTTTCTTAATCTCAGTGGAGATATTTACTGATAAACAGCTACCTACGCAGCATGTTCATGTCGTTCCTAAATGAGCTTTTATCTCTCTCACCTCACCACAAATCAGATTCTTCTGAGGAGTTCCCAGTACACTATCCTTTCCCCTGTTTAATTACCTTAACAAGCTCCAGCTGTTTTTATTCTCAGAAGGTTTACTCCCTGATATACAGCTGCCTAACCCCTTCGTAAGTGCAGGTCCTAAATGAGCTTTTTTCTCTGTTCCCTACCACAATCCAGATTCTTTTGGGGCGTTACCAGTACAGTAACCATACCAGGAAGTACTTAATTTATTAAGCTACTGCTTTTCTTAATCTCAGTGGAGATATTTACTGATAAACAGCTACCTACGCAGCATGTTCATGTCGTTCCTAAATGAGCTTTTTTTTTTTTTTCTTTTTGCCAATCTTGGGCCTTGGACTCAGGGCCTGAGCACTGTCCCTGGCTTCTTCCCGCTCAAGGCTAGCACTCTGCCACTTGAGCCACAGCGCCGCTTCTGGCCGTTTTCTGTATATGTGGTGCTGGGGAACCGAACCTAGGGCCTCATGTATCAGAGGCAGGCACTCTTGCCACTAGGCTATATCCCCTGCCCCCTAAATGAGCTTTCATCTCTCTCCCCTCACCACAAATCACATTCTTCTGAGGAGTTCCCAGTACATTATCCTTTCCTCTGTGTAATTACCTTAACAATCTCCAGCTGTTTTTATTCTCAGAAGTTTTACTCCCTGATATACAGCTGCCTACCCCCTTCGTAAGTGCAGGTCATAAATGAGCTTTTTTCTCTGTTCCCTCACCACAATCCAGATTCTTTTGAGGAGTTACCAGTACAGTAACCATACCAGGAAGTACTTAATTCATTAAGCTACTGCTTTTCTTAATCTCAGTGGAGATATTTACTGATAAACAGCTACCTACGCAGCATGTTCATGTCGTTCCTAAATGAGCTTTTATCTCTCTCCCCTCACCACAAATCAGATTCTTCTGAGGAGTTCCCAGTACATTATCCTTTCCCCTGTGTAATTACCTTAACAAGCTCCAGCTGTTTTTATTCTCAGAAGGGATACTCCCTGATATACAGCTGCCTAACCCCTTCGTAAGTGCAGGTCCTAAATGAGCTTTTTTCTCTGTTCCCTCACCACAATCAAGATTCTTTTTGGGAGTTACCAGTACAGTAACCATACCAGGAAGTACTTAATTTATTAAGCTACTGCTTTTCTTAATCTCAGTGGAGATATTTACTGATAAACAGCTACCTACGCAGCATGTTCATGTCGTTCCTAAATGAGCTTTTATCTCTCTCCCCTCACCACAAATCAGATTCCTCTGAGGAGTTCCCAGTACATTATCCTTTCCCCTGTGTAATTACCTTAACAAGCTCCAGCTGTTTTTATTCTAAGAAGGTTTACTCCCTGATATACAGCTGCCTAACCCCTTCGTAAGTGCAGGTCCTAAATGAGCTTTTTTCTCTGTTCCCTACCACAATCCAGATTCTTTTGGGGCGTTACCAGTACAGTAACCATACCAGGAAGTACTTAATTTATTAAGCTACTGCTTTTCTTAATCTCAGTGGAGATATTTACTGATAAACAGCTACCTACGCAGCATGTTCATGTCGTTCCTAAATGAGCTTTTTTTTTTTTTTCTTTTGGCCAATCTTGGGCCTTGGACTCAGGGCCTGAGCACTGTCCCTGGCTTCTTCCCGCTCAAGGCTAGCACTCTGCCACTTGAGCCACCGCGCCGCTTCTGGCCGTTTTCTGTATATGTGGTGCTGGGGAACCGAACCTAGGGCCTCATGTATCAGAGGCAGGCACTCTTGCCACTAGGCTATATCCCCTGGCCCCTAAATGAGCTTTCATCTCTCTCCCCTCACCACAAATCACATTCTTCTGAGGAGTTCCCAGTACATTATCCTTTCCTCTGTGTAATTACCTTAACAATCTCCAGCTGTTTTTATTCTCAGAAGTTTTACTCCCTGATATACAGCTGCCTACCCCCTTCGTAAGTGCAGGTCATAAAT
The DNA here is from genome assembly GCF_023159225.1 of Perognathus longimembris pacificus. Taxonomy (NCBI): domain Eukaryota; kingdom Metazoa; phylum Chordata; class Mammalia; order Rodentia; family Heteromyidae; genus Perognathus; species Perognathus longimembris. The sequence continues at coordinate 16,766 of NW_025958428.1, read as the reverse complement.
GAGCTTTTTTCTCTGTTCCCTCACCACAATCCAGATTCTTTTGAGGAGTTACCAGTACAGTAACCATACCAGGAAGTACTTAATTCATTAAGCTACTGCTTTTCTTAATCTCAGTGGAGATATTTACTGATAAACAGCTACCTACGCAGCATGTTCATGTCGTTCCTAAATGAGCTTTTATCTCTCTCCCCTCACCACAAATCAGATTCTTCTGAGGAGTTCCCAGTACATTATCCTTTCCCCTGTGTAATTACCTTAACAAGCTCCAGCTGTTTTTATTCTCAGAAGGGATACTCCCTGATATACAGCTGCCTACCCCCTTCGTAAGTGCAGGTCCTAAATGAGCTTTTTTCTCTGTTCCCTCACCACAATCAAGATTCTTTTGGGGAGTTACCAGTACAGTAACCATACCAGGAAGTACTTAATTTATTAAGCTACTGCTTTTCTTAATCTCAGTGGAGATATTTACTGATAAACAGCTACCTACGCAGCATGTTCATGTCGTTCCTAAATGAGCTTTTATCTCTCTCCCCTCACCACAAATCAGATTCCTCTGAGGAGTTCCCAGTACATTATCCTTTCCCCTGTGTAATTACCTTAACAAGCTCCAGCTGTTTTTATTCTCAGAAGGTTTACTCCCTGATATACAGCTGCCTACCCCCTTCGTAAGTGCAGGTCCTAAATGAGCTTTATTCTCTGTTTCCTCACCACAATCCAGATTCTTTTGGGGAGTTACCAGTACAGTAACCATACCAGGAAGTACTTAATTTATTAAGCTACTGCTTTTCTTAATCTCAGTGGAGATATTTACTGATAAAGAGCTACCTACGCAGCATGTTCATGTCGTTCCTAAATGAGCTTTTATCTCTCTCCCCTCACCACAAAGCAGATTCTTCTGAGGAGTTCCCGGTACATTATCCTTTCCCCTGTGTAATTACCTTAACAAGCTCCAGCTGTTTTTATTCTCAGAAGGTTTACTCCCTGATATACAGCTGCCTACCCCCTTCGTAAGTGCAGGTCCTAAATGAGCTTTTTTCTCAGTTCCCTCACCACAATCAAGATTCTTTTGGGGAGTTACCAGTACAGTAACCATACCAGGAAGTACTTAATTTATTAAGCTACTGCTTTTCTTAATCTCAGTGGAGATATTTACTGATAAACAGCTACCTAGGCAGCATGTTCATGTCGTTCCTAAATGAGCTTTTATCCCTCTCCCCTCACCACAAATCAGATTCTTCTGAGGAGTTCCCAGTACATTATCCTTTCCCCTGTGTAATTACCTTAACAAGCTCCAGCTGTTTTTATCCTCAGAAGGTCTACTCCCTAAAATACAGCTGCCTACCCCCTTCGTAAGTGCAGGTACTAAATGAGCTATTTTCTCTGTTCCCTCACCACAATCCAGATTCTTTTGGGGAGTTGCCAGTACAGTAACCATACCAGGAAGTACTTAATTTATTAAGCTACGGCTTTTCTTAATCTCAGTGGAGATATTTACTGATAAACAGCTACCTACACAGCATGTTCATGTCGTTCCTATATGAGCTTTTATCTCTCTTCCCTCACCACAAATCAGATTCTTCTGAGGAGTTCCCAGTACATTATCCTTTCCCCTGTGTAATTACCTTAACAAGCTCCAGCTGTTTTTATTCTCAGAAGGTTTACTCCCTGATGTACAGCTGCCTACCGCCTTCGTAAGTGCAGGTCCTAAAGAGCTTTGTTCTCTGTTCCCACACCACAATCCAGATTCTTTTGGGGAGTTACCAGTACAGTAACCATACCAGGAAGTACTTAATTTATTAAGCTACGGCTTTTCTTAATCTCAGTGGAGATATTTACTGATAAACAGCTTCATACGCAGCATGTTCATGTCGTTCCTAAATGAGCTTTTATCTCTCTCCCCTCACCACAAATCAGATTCTTCTGAGGAGTTCCCAGTACATTATCCTTTCCCCTGTGTAATTACCTTAACAAGCTCCAGCTGTTTTTATTCTCAGAAGGTTTACTCCCTGATATACAGCTGCCTACCCCCTTCCTAAGTGCGGGTCCTAAATGAGCTTTTTTCTCTGTTCCCTCACCACAATCCAGATACCAGGAAGTACTTAATTTATTAAGCACTGCTTTTCTTAATCTCAGTGGAGATATTTACTGATAAACAGCTACCTACGCAGCATGTACATGTCGTTCCTAAATGAGCTTTTATCTCTCTCCCCTCACCACAAATCAGATTCTTCTGAGGAGTTCCCAGTACATTATCCTTTCCCCTGTGTAATTACCTTAACAAGCTCCAGCTGTTTTAATTCTCAGAAGGTTTACTCCCTGATATACAGCTGCCTACCCCCTTCGTAAGTGCAGGTCCTAAATGAGCTTTTTTCTCTGTTCCCTCACCACAATCCAGATTCTTTTGGGGAGTTACCAGTACAGTAACCATACCAGGAAGTACTTAATTTATTAAGCTACTGCTTTTCTTAATCTCAGTGGAGATATTTACTGATAAACAGCTACCTACGCAGCATGTTCATGTCGTTCCTAAATGAGCTTTTATCTCTCTCCCCTCACCACAAATCAGATTCTTCTGAGGAGTTCCCAGTACATTATCCTTTCCCCTGTGTAATTACCTTAACAAGCTCCAGCTGTTTTAATTCTCAGAAGGTTTACTCCCTGATATACAGCTGCCTACCCCCTTCGTAAGTGCAGGTCCTAAATGAGCTTTTTTCTCTGTTCCCTCACCACAATCCAGATTCTTTTGGGGACTTACCAGTACAGTAACCATACCAGGAAGTACTTAATTTATTAAGCTACAGCTTTTCTTAATCTCAGTGGAGATATTTACTGATAAACAGCTACCTACGCAGCATGTTCATGTCGTTCCTAAATGAGCTTTTATCTCTCTCCCCTCACCACAAATCAGATTCTTCTGAGGAGTTCCCAGTACATTATTCTTTCCCCTGTGTAATTACCTTAACAAGCTCCAGCTGTTTTTATTCTCAGGTTTACTCCCTGATATACAGCTGCCTACCCCCTTCGTAAGTGCAGGTCCTAAATGATCTTTTTTCTCTCTTCCCTCACCACAATCCAGATTCTTTTGGGGAGTTACCAGTACAGTAACCATACCAGGAAGTACTTACTTTATTAAGCTACTGCTTTTCTTAATCTCAGTGGAGATATTTACTGATAAACTGCGACCTACGCAGCATGTTCATGTCGTTCCTAAATGATCTTTTATCTCTCTCCCCTCACCACAAATCAGATTCTTCTGAGGAGTTCCCAGTACATTATCCTTTCCCCTGTGTAATTACCTTAACAAGCTCCAGCTGTTTTTATTCTCAGAAGGTTTACTCCCTGATATACAGCTGCCTACCCCCTTCGTAAGTGGAGGTCCTAAATGAGCTTTTTTCTCTGTTCCCTCACCACAATCCAGATTCTTTTGGGGAGTTACCAGTACAGTAACCATACCAGGAAGTACTTCATTTATTAAGCTACTTCTTTTCTTAATCTCAGTGGAGATATTTACTGATAAACAGCGACCTACGCAGCATGTTCATGTCGTTCCTAAATGATCTTTTATCTCTCTCCCCTCACCACAAATCAGATTCTTCTGAGGAGTTCCCAGTACATTATCCTTTCCCCTGTGTAATTACCTTAACAAGCTCCAGGTGTTTTTATTCTCAGAAGGTTTACTCCCTGATATACAGCTGCCTACCCCCTTAGTAAGTGCAGGTCCTAAATGAGCTTTTTTCTCTGTTCCCTCACCACAATCCAGATTCTTTTGGGGAGTTACCAGTACAGTAACCATACCAGGAAGTGCGGCGGGCGGCAACCCCGTCCAGCGAGGAAAGGCGACCACCACACGAGGATCCTTCCCAATCACATTTTATTGAGGAGCCGCTTGGTTGAGGGAGAGCTGAAGCGAGGGGCACCAAAAGGCCAAAACCGCCTGCTTATATACCGTTGGGTGAGCATGGGTCGTTCCCTGATTGGTCTGTGACTGGTTGCTACTAGCAGCTGCCACGGGATTGGCTGGGACTAGAACTCACTTGCAAATGCGCAGGGTTCAGGCCAGTAAGTCCGTTAGGCTTTGCCGTTATTTACCAGTAAGGCTGCAAGGAAGTAGGAGCCATCTTGTAATGGCCTTGTTGCCGGCTTCCTGCAGTTCCCCCTTTTTGTTTTGTGCAGGTAAGAGTAGAGGTCTGATCTCTGTGTGCTATTTTGGAACATTGTACTGGCTTTCCCATGAGTGTTATCCATTCATCGGACGCCAGACCCGTCCGATACCTTTTTTCCAGAGGTGGGGTCTAGGGTATCTACCCACGTGCAATCAGACTTGCTCTTCTTGGGGCCTGTTACCTCAGGACTCCCAAGTGCGGTGCTATTGCCCGGCATCCTGCTCTGCTCAAATGCACGCCTATCCCTAGTGCAAGTGAAGCTACCAGCTTCCTGGGGTGCAAAGGCCGTGCAATTGAGGGCTTAGTCCCTTTTTAGGGCTGAAAGCCAAATCTGGAGTGAAGCTCCATACTCCAAGGCGGCTAAAGCCTGTGAAATTACAACCTTGTCCCTTCGTGTTTGAGTTCGCAGGTGACAGACCAACCAGAGGCAGACCATACTGCCCCCTAGGCATAGTAGTAAAAATACGAGTAATACATGGGACTTCCATGTTGCAGTCTGCAGAAAACAAGGTGGGGAGGAATCTGCATGCAAGGGCATAGGTACTGGCCATGCCTTAGTCACAGCCCATAGTGTCATTTCTTTTGCTGCCATCGGGGCTGCAGTCAGCACTGTTGCAAGTTTCAGGGGGATCAGTTGTACCACAGGGCAAGTGGATGGCGTCTTCATCTTGCGGGTCTTTATTTTCGCAATGGGTTTCTTCTGTCGTTTCCACAGGCCTGGTCAATCTCGTTGGCACCCAGTGAGGCACTTCTTGGCCCTGAGGAAAAACACAAACAGCTCCCCTGGATCTCGTTATCACCAGATCCGGTCCATACCATTTGTTATTCAAAACCTCTTTCCACATGACCATATCCTTTCTGACGGTGACCTTAGTGGCTGCATGCCTATCAGCAGCTGACTCACCGGCATCATTTAAATTTAAAAAATTTAAGGTAAAGAGTACAAGTGAAAGCCTTTCCCTGGGGGTCGCTGTCTCAGCTATTCCCCCTTTTTGTTTTTGCAGTAATTCCTTTAGGCTCTTGTTAGCCCTTTCGACAATTCCTTGGCCTTGAGGGTTGTAAGGCAATCCCGTTGCATGGGTTACATGCATTTGAGCGCAAAAGGCGCGAAATCCATGGGAGGTGTATAGTTCCTTCACAATCTGGGTTAATGACTCCTGGGAGGACAATTAGCCCTCTCATGGTGGAAGAGGAACGACCAAGAATCAAGCCCACTGTGTCTTTTGCAAGGGGTCCTGTCATATCAGAGTCTATGACCTGTACGCCCATCGCCGGAGTTAATACTGTTCCGGTGGCGGCACAAAGGTCCAGCCCTGCGGAGCCTGAAGTTGCCCTTCGAGCCTGGGTGGTTGCAGGTGGGGGGCTGGTACCGACGTTTGAAGTGCCCCATAGATTTGTGGGCCCTGGGGACGGGGGCCCCCCTTCCCGTTTTTTGACTCTAACGGTACAGCTTGGGGGATCGGATGTCCATTGATGTCCTTCACTGACCTACATTCATTGGCCCAATGTTTTCCCTTTTTACATCGGGGGCACAGACCTGGTTGTCGCTGTCCTCCCGTTAAATTAGCTGGGGTCTCGTTAATTTTCGGGCATTGCCGCTTAAAGTGTCCTAATTGGCCACACTTAAAGCAGCCCTTCTGTTTGTTGTCCCTAGCCATGCGAGCGGCAGAAAGCACGGCCGCCGCCAAGCCTGCATTTGTCAATGGGCCTCCCACCTCTCGGCAAGCTTTTACCCATGCCTCAAGGCCCTTTTCCTTTATAGGAGTTATCACTCTTTTACATTCCTTGGTACTTTGCTCATAGATTATTTGTTGTACAAGTGGCATGGCAGCATCCAAATTCCCAAGTACACGCTCCGCTGTCTCAAGCATGCGTGCCACAAAATCAGAAAATGGTTCATTGGGCGCCTGAATCACTTTTGTAAGGTTACCAGCCACCTCTCCTTTGTTTGGCAAGGCCCGCCAAGCCTTGTAAAATATCTCATTTACCTGGCGGTAGACTTCAAAGGGGTAGGTGGTCTGTTCCACTGCATAAGCTCCCTGTCCTAGAAGCATGTCCACCGACCATTCGGCTCTCCCTTCTTGGAGATTCTTTCTGAATTGTATTTGTGCCTTGTCCTGAACAATGGACCTAAAGTCAAGGAACTGCCCGTGACTGAGACATGTGCGCGCAATCTCAAACCAATCCGTGGGCGTCATGGCATTAACCGTGAGTCGCCGCAATAAAGCAGTGGTATAATTGGCTGTAACTCCATATGTGCGCACTGACTCCATTAGATCCCTTAGTTGTTTATAAGAGACTGGCTCATAGGTCCTTTCATCTGTTACTGGGTTCTCAAAGACTGGAAAAGCCGTGGCCAACCTAGACCACGTACTTCTCTTTATGAAGTTGCTCCGCCCGGACACCGCATAAGGCGGGGGGGCAGAGGGTGTTTTTTGCCTGGGGGCCTTGGCCCCAAGAGGGTAACCAGGTCCGTATCTGTCCTTTTCGTACCTAGCAGCGGCTTCCTCCAAGCCCTCTTCATCTTCTGGGCTCAGCTTGCTGCCCGAGGTATGGCCACTCTCGGCCTCGCTCTCTGATTCACTGCCCTCTATACTAAGAGCTGAGAAGGAGTTATCAATCTTAAATTCCTCCAAAGAAGGATACAATGGGGCAACTGGTCCTTGTCCCTTTTGAGTTTGCTTTTGTTTTGTCTGTCTTGTCCCCACCGCCTGCGCGATCGAGGATTTTCCGGAGGGCTGCAGTCCCTCCTCCAGACCCTTATGGGGTCTCCCTTTTCTTTCTTTCATCTTTTTATTTTTATTTTCCTTAGGCCTAACCACTTCCCCCTTTACCTGAGGGAAGTTACCTCTTCATGTGTTGGGTTCTGGATCCTCTTCGACCCCTCGCCTGGTTCCCGGGTTTCGGCACCAGTTGCGGCTGGCGGCAACCCCGTCCAGCGAGGAAAGGCGACCACCACACGAGGATCCTTCCCAATCACATTTTATTGAGGAGCCGCTTGGTTGAGGGAGAGCTGAAGCGAGGGGCACCAAAAGACCAAAACCGCCTGCTTATATACCTTTGGGTGAGCATGGGTCGTTCCCTGATTGGTCTGTGACTGGTTGCTACTAGCAGCTGCCACGGGATTGGCTGGGACTAGAACTCACTTGCACATGCGCAGGGTTCAGGCCAGTAAGTCCGTTAGGCTTTGCCGTTATTTACCAGTAAGGCTGCAAGGAAGTAGGAGCCATCTTGTAATGGCCTTGTTGCTGGCTTCCTGCAAGGAAGTACTTAATTTATTAAGCTACTGCTTTTCTTAATCTCAGTGGAGATATTTACTGATAAACAGCTACGTACGCAGTATGTTCATGTCGTTCCTAAATGAGCTTTTATCTCTCTCCCCTCACCACAAATCAGATTCTTCTGAGGAGTTCCCAGTACATTATCCTTTCCCCTGTGTAATTACCTTAACAAGCTCCAGCTGTTTTTATTCTCAGGTTTACTCCCTGATATACAGCTGCCTACCCCCTTCGTAAGTGCAGGTCCTAAATGAGCTTTTTTCTCTGTTCCCTCACCACAATCCAGATTCTTTTGGGGAGTTACCAGTACAGTAACCATACCAGGAAGTACTTAATTTATTAAGCTACTGCTTTTCTTAATCTCAGTGGAGATATTTACTGATAAACAGCTACATACGCAGCACGTTCATGTCGTTCCTAAATGAGCTTTTATCTCTCTCCCCTCACCACAAATCAGATTCTTCTGAGGAGTTCCCAGTACATTATACTTTACCCTGTGTAATTACCTTAACAAGCTCCAGCTGTTTTTATTCTCCGAAGGTTTACTCCATGATATACAGCTGCCTAGCCCCTTCGTAAGTGCAGGTCCTAAATGAGCTTTTTAATCTGTTCCCTCACCACAATCCAGATTCTTTTGGGGAGTTACCAGTACAGTATCCATACCAGGAACTACTTAATTTATTGAGCTACTGCTTTTCTTAATCTCAGTGGAGATATTTACTGATAAACAGCTACCTACGCAGCATGTTCATGTCGTTCCTAAATGAGCTTTTATCTCTCTCCCCTCACCACAAATCAGATTCTTCTGAGGAGTTCACAGTACATTATCCTTTCCCCTGTGTAATTACCTTAACAAGCTCCAGCTGTTTTTATTATCAGAAGGTTTACTCCCTGATATACAGCTGCCTAACCCCTTCGTAAGTGCCGGTCCTAAATGAACTTTTTTCTCTGTTCCCTCACCACAATCCAGATTCTTTTGGGGAGTTACGAGTACAGTAACCATACCAGGAAGTACCTTCTTTACTAAGCTACTGCTTTTCGTAATCTCAGTGGAGATATTTACTGATAAATAGCTACCTACGCAGCATGTTCATGTCGTTCCTAAATGAGCTTTTATCTCTCTCCCCTCACCACAAATCAGATTCTTCTGAGGAGTTCCCAGTACATTATCCTTTCCCCTGTGTAATTACCCTAACAAGCTCCAGCTGTTTTTATTCTCAGAAGTTTTACTCCCTGATATACAGCTGCCTACCCCCTTCGTAAGTGCAGGTCCTAAATGAGCGTTATTCTCTTTTCCCTCACCACAATCCAGATTCTTTTGGGGAGTTACCAGTACAGTAACCATACCAGGAAGTACCTAATTTATTAAGCTACTGCTTTTCTTAATCTCTGTGGAGATATTTACTGATAAACAGCTACCTACGCAGCATGTTCATGTCGTTCTTATGAGCTTTTATCTCTCTTCCCTCACCACAAATCAGATTCTTCTGAGGAGTTCCCAGTACATTATCCTTTCCGCTGTGTAATTACCTTAACAAGCTCCAGCTGTTTTTATTCTCAGAAGGTTTACTCCCTGATATACAGCTGCCTACCCCCTTCCTAAGTGCGGGTCCTAAATGAGCTTTTTTCTCTGTTCCCTCACCACAATCCAGATACCAGGAAGTACTTAATTTATTAAGCACTGCTTTTCTTAATCTCAGTGGAGATATTTACTGTTAAACAGCTTCATACGCAGCATGTTCATGTCGTTCGTAAATGAGCTTTTATCTCTCTCCCCTCACCACAAATCAGATTCTTCTGAGGAGTTCCCAGTACATTATCCTTTCCCCTGTGTAATTACCTTAACAAGCTACAGCTGTTTTAATTCTCAGAAGGTTTACTCCCTGATATACAGCTGCCTACCCCCTTCGTAAGTGCAGGTCCTAAATGAGCTTTTTTCTCTGTTCCCTCACCACAATCCAGATTCTTTTGGGGAGTTACCAGTACAGTAACCATACCAGGAAGTACTTAATTTATTAAGCTACTGTTTTTCTTAATCTCAGTGGAGATATTTACTGATAAACAGCTACCTACGCAGCATGTTCATGTCGTTCCTAAATGAGCTTTTATCTCTCTCCCCTCACCACAAATCAGATTCTTCTGAGGAGTTCCCAGTACATTATCCTTTCCCCTGTGTAATTACCTTAACAAGCTCCAGCTGTTTTAATTCTCAGAAGGTTTACTCCCTGATATACAGCTGCCTACCCCCTTCGTAAGTGCAGGTCCTAAATGAGCTTTTTTCTCTGTTCCCTCACCACAATCCAGATTCTTTTGGGGACTTACCAGTACAGTAACCATACCAGGAAGTACTTAATTTATTAAGCTACAGCTTTTCTTAATCTCAGTGGAGATATTTACTGATAAACAGCTACCTACGCAGCATGTTCATGTCGTTCCTAAATGAGCTTTTATCTCTCTCCCCTCACCACAAATCAGATTCTTCTGAGGAGTTCCCAGTACATTATTCTTTCCCCTGTGTAATTACCTTAACAAGCTCCAGCTGTTTTTATTCTCAGGTTTACTCCCTGATATACAGCTGCCTACCCACTTCGTAAGTGCAGGTCCTAAATGAGCTTTTTTCTCTTTTCCCTCACCACAATCCAGATTCTTTTGGGGAGTTACCAGTACAATAACCATACCAGGAAGTAATTAATTTATTAAGCTACTGCTTTTCTTAATCTCAGGGGAGATATTTACTGATAAACAGCTATGTTCGTACCATGTTCATGTCGTTCCTAAATGAGCTTTTATCTCTCTCCCCTCACCACAAATCAGATTCTTCTGAGGAGTTCCCAGTACATTATCCTTTCCCCTGTGTAATTACCTTAACAAGCTCCAGCTGTTTTTATTCTCCGAAGGTTTACTCCATGATATACAGCTGCCTAGCCCCTTCGTAAGTGCAGGTCCTAAATGAGCTTTTTTCTCTGTTCCCTCACCACAATCCAGATTCTTTTGGGGAGTTACCAGTACAGTATCCATACCAGGAACTACTTAATTTATTGAGCTACTGCTTTTCTTAATCTCAGTGGAGATATTTACTGATAAACAGCTACCTACGCAGCATGTTCATGTCGTTCCTAAATGAGCTTTTATCTCTCTCCCCTCACCACAAATCAGATTATTCTGAGGAGTTCACAGTACATTATCCTTTCCCCTGTGTAATTACCTTAACAAGCTCCAGCTGTTTTTATTATCAGAAGTTTTACTCCCTGATATACAGCTGCCTAACCCCTTCGTAAGTGCCGGTCCTAAATGAACTTTTTTCTCTGTTCCCTCACCACAATCCAGATTCTTTTGGGGAGTTACCAGTACAGTAACCATACCAGGAAGTACCTTCTTTATTAAGCTACTGCTTTTCGTAATCTCAGTGGAGATATTTACTGATAAATAGCTACCTACGCAGCATGTTCATGTCGTTCCTAAATGAGCTTTGATCTCTCTCCCCTCACCACAAATCAGATTCTTCTGAGGAGTTCCCAGTACATTATCCTTTCCCCTGTGTAATTACCTTAACAAGCTCCAGCTGTTTTTATTCTCAGAAGTTTTACTCCCTGATATACAGCTGCCTACCCCCTTCGTAAGTGCAGGTCCTAAATGAGCGTTATTCTCTTTTCCCTCACCACAATCCAGATTCTTTTGGGGAGTTACCAGTACAGTAACCATACCAGGAAGTACCTAATTTATTAAGCTACTGCTTTTCTTAATCTCTGTGGAGATATTTACTTATAATCAGCTACCTACGCAGCATGTTCATGTCGTTCCTATATGAGCTTTTATCTCTCTTCCCTCACCACAAATCAGATTCTTCTGAGGAGTTCCCAGTACATTATCCTTTCCCCTGTGTAATTACCTTAACAGGCTCCAGCTGTTTTTATTCTCAGAAGGTTTACTCCCTGATGTACAGCTGCCTACCGCCTTCGTAAGTGCAGGTCCTAAATGAGCTTTGTTCTCTGTTCCCACACCACAATCCAGATTCTTTTGGGGAGTTACCAGTACAGTAACCATACCAGGAAGTACTTACATTATTAAGCTACGGCTTTTCTTAATCTCAGTGGAGATATTTACTGTTAAACAGCTTCATACGCAGCATGTTCATGTCGTTCCTAAATGAGCTTTTATCTCTCTCCCCTCACCACAAATCAGATTCTTCTGAGGAGTTCCCAGTACATTATCCTTTCCCCTGTGTATTTACCTTAACAAGCTCCAGCTGTTTTTATTCTCAGAAGGTTTACTCCCTGATATACAGCTGCCTACCCCCTTCGTAAGTGCAGGTCCTAAATGAGCTGTTTTCTCTGTTCCCTCACCACAATCCAGATTCTTTTGGGGAGTTACCAGTACAGTAACCATACCAGGAAGTACTTGATTCATTAAGCTACTGCTTTTCTTAATCTCAGTGGAGATATTTACTGATAAACAGCTACGTACGCAGCATATTCATGTCGTTCCTAAATGAGCTTTTATCTCTCTCCCCTCACCACAAATCAGATTCTTCTGAGGAGTTCCCAGTACATTATCCTTTCCCCTGTGTAATTACCTTAACAAGCTCCAGCTGTTTTTATTCTCAGAAGGTTTACTCCCTGATATACAGCTGCCTACCCCCTTCGTAAGTGCAGGTCCTAAATGAGCTTTTTTCACTGATTCCTCACCACAATCTAGATTCTTTTGGGGAGTTACCAGTACAGTAACCATACCAGGAAGTACTTAATTTATTAAGCTACTGCTTTTCTTAATCTCAGTGGAGTTATTTACTGATAAACAGCTACCTAAGCAGCATGGTCATGTCGTTCCTAAATGAGCTTTTATCTCTCTCCCCTCACCACAAATCAGATTCTTCTGAGGAGTTCCCAGTACATTATCCTTTCCCCTGTGTAATTACCTTAACAAGATCCAGCTGTTTTTATTCTCAGAAGGTTTACTCCCTGATACAGAGCTGCCTACCCCCTTCCTAAGTGCGGGTCCTAAATGAGCTTTTTTCTCTGTTCCCTCACCACAATCCAGATACCAGGAAGTACTTAATTTATTAAGCACTGCTTTTCTTAATCTCAGTGGAGATATTTACTGATAAACAGCTACCTACGCAGCATGTTCATGTCGTTCCTAAATGAGCTTTTATCTCTCTCCCCTCACCACAAATCAGATTCTTCTGAGGAGTTCCCAGTACATTATCCTTTCCCCTGTGTAATTACCTTAACAAGCTCCAGCTGTTTTAATTCTCAGAAGGTTTACTCCCTGATATACAGCTGCCTACCCCCTTCGTAAGTGCAGGTCCTAAATGAACTTTTTTCTCTGTTCCCTCACCACAATCCAGATTCTTTTGGGGAGTTACCAGTACAGTAACCATACCAGGAAGTACCTTCTTTATTAAGCTACTGCTTTTCGTAATCTCAGTGGAGATATTTACTGATAAATAGCTACCTACGCAGCATGTTCATGTCGTTCCTAAATGAGCTTTTATCTCTCTCCCCTCACCACAAATCAGATTCTTCTGAGGAGTTCCCAGTACATTATCCTTTCCCCTGTGTAATTACCTTAACAAGCTCCAGCTGTTTTTATTCTCAGAAGTTTTACTCCCTGATATACAGCTGCCTACCCCCTTCGTAAGTGCAGGTCCTAAATGAGCGTTATTCTCTTTTCCCTCACCACAATCCAGATTCTTTTGGGGAGTTACCAGTACAGTAACCATACCAGGAAGTACCTAATTTATTAAGCTACTGCTTTTCTTAATCTCTGTGGAGATATTTACTTATAATCAGCTACCTACGCAGCATGTTCATGTCGTTCCTATATGAGCTTTTATCTCTCTTCCCTCACCACAAATCAGATTCTTCTGAGGAGTTCCCAGTACATTATCCTTTCCCCTGTGTAATTACCTTAACAGGCTCCAGCTGTTTTTATTCTCAGAAGGTTTACTCCCTGATGTACAGCTGCCTACCGCCTTCGTAAGTGCAGGTCCTAAATGAGCTTTGTTCTCTGTTCCCACACCACAATCCAGATTCTTTTGGGGAGTTACCAGTACAGTAACCATACCAGGAAGTACTTACTTTATTAAGCTACGGCTTTTCTTAATCTCAGTGGAGATATTTACTGTTAAACAGCTTCATACGCAGCATGTTCATGTCGTTCCTAAATGAGCTTTTATCTCTCTCCCCTCACCACAAATCAGATTCTTCTGAGGAGTTCCCAGTACATTATCCTTTCCCCTGTGTATTTACCTTAACAAGCTCCAGCTGTTTTTATTCTCAGAAGGTTTACTCCCTGATATACAGCTGCCTACCCCCTTCGTAAGTGCAGGTCCTAAATGAGCTGTTTTCTCTGTTCCCTCACCACAATCCAGATTCTTTTGGGGAGTTACCAGTACAGTAACCATACCAGGAAGTACTTGATTCATTAAGCTACTGCTTTTCTTAATCTCAGTGGAGATATTTACTGATAAACAGCTACGTACGCAGCATATTCATGTCGTTCCTAAATGAGCTTTTATCTCTCTCCCCTCACCACAAATCAGATTCTTCTGAGGAGTTCCCAGTACATTATCCTTTCCCCTGTGTAATTACCTTAACAAGCTCCAGCTGTTTTTATTCTCAGAAGGTTTACTCCCTGATATACAGCTGCCTAACCCCTTCGTAAGTGCAGGTCCTAAATGAGCTTTTTTCACTGATTCCTCACCACAATCTAGATTCTTTTGGGGAGTTACCAGTACAGTAACCATACCAGGAAGTACTTAATTTATTAAGCTACTGCTTTTCTTAATCTCAGTGGAGTTATTTACTGATAAACAGCTACCTAAGCAGCATGGTCATGTCGTTCCTAAATGAGCTTTTATCTCTCTCCCCTCACCACAAATCAGATTCTTCTGAGGAGTTCCCAGTACATTATCCTTTCCCCTGTGTAATTACCTTAACAAGATATAGCTGTTTTTATTCTCAGAAGGTTTACTCCCTGATACAGAGCTGCCTACCCCCTTCCTAAGTGCGGGTCCTAAATGAGCTTTTTTCTCTGTTCCCTCACCACAATCCAGATACCAGGAAGTACTTAATTTATTAAGCACTGCTTTTCTTAATCTCAGTGGAGATATTTACTGATAAACAGCTACCTACGCAGCATGTTCATGTCGTTCCTAAATGAGCTTTTATCTCTCTCCCCTCACCACAAATCAGATTCTTCTGAGGAGTTCCAGTACATTATCCTTTCCCCTGTGTAATTACCTTAACAAGCTCCAGCTGTTTTAATTCTCAGAAGGTTTACTCCCTGATATACAGCTGCCTACCCCCTTCGTAAGTGCAGGTCCTAAATGAGCTTTTTTCTCTGTTCCCTCACCACAATCCAGATTCTTTTGGGGAGTTACCAGTACAGTAACCATACCAGGAAGTACTTAATTTATTAAGCTACTGCTTTTCTTAATCTCAGTGGAGATATTTACTGATAAACAGCTACCTACGCAGCATGTTCATGTCGTTCCTAAATGAGCTTTTATCTCTCTCCCCTCACCACAAATCAGATTCTTCTGAGGAGTTCCCAGTACATTATTCTTTCCCCTGTGTAATTATCTTAACAAGCTCCAGCTGTTTTTATTCTCAAGTTTACTTCCTGATATGCAGCTGCCTACCCCCTTCGTAAGTGCAGGTCCTAAATGAGCTTTTTTCTCTGTTCCCTCACCACAATCCAGATTCTTTTGGGAGTTACCAGTACAGTAACCATACCAGGAAGTACTTACTTTATTAAGCTACTGCTTTTCTTAATCTCAGTGGAGATATTTACTGATAAACAGCGACCTACGCAGCATGTTCATGTCGTTCCTAAATGATCTTTTATCTCTCTCCCCTCACCACAAATCAGATTCTTCTGAGGAGTTCCCAGTACATTATCCTTTCCCCTGTGTAATTACCTTAACAAGCTCCAGCTGTTTTTATTCTCAGAAGGTTTACTACCTGATATACAGCTGCCTACCCCCTTCGTAAGTGGAGGTCCTAAATGAGCTTTTTTCTCTGTTCCCTCACCACAATCCAGATTCTTTTGGGAGTTACCAGTACAGTAACCATACCAGGAAGTACTTCATTTATTAAGCTACTTCTTTTCTTAATCTCAGTGGAGATATTTACTGATAAACAGCGACCTACGCAGCATGTTCATGTCGTTCCTAAATGATCTTTTATCTCTCTCCCCTCACCACAAATCAGATTCTTCTGAGGAGTTCCCAGTACATTATACTTTCCCCTGTGTAATTACCTTAACAAGCTCCAGGTGTTTTTATTCTCAGAAGGTTTACTCCCTGATATACAGCTGCCTACCCCCTTAGTAAGTGCAGGTCCTAAATGAGCTTTTTTCTCTGTTACCTCACCACAATCCAGATTCTTTTGGGGTGTTACCAGTACAGTAACCATACCAGGAAGTACTTAATTTATTAAGCTACTGGTTTTCTTAATCTCAGTGGAGATATTTACTGATAAACAGCTACCTACGTAGCATGTTCATGTCGGTCATAAATGAGCTTTTATCTCTCTCCCCTCACCACAAATCAGATTCTTCTGAGGAGTTCCCAACATTATCCTTTCCCCTGTGTAATTACCTTAACAAGCTCCAGCTGTTTTTATTCTCAGAAGGTTTACTCCCTGATATACAGCTGCCTACCCCCTTCGTAAGTGCAGTTCCTAAATGAGCTTTTTTCTCTGTTCCCTAACCACAATCCAGATTCTTTTGGGGAGTTACCAGTACAGTAACCATACCAGGAAGTACTTAATTTATTAAGCTACTGCTTTTCTTAATCTCAGTGGAGATATTTACTGATAAACAGCTACCTACGCAGCATGTTCATGTCGTTCCTAAATGAGCTTTTATCTCTCTAACCGCACCACAAATCAGATTCTTCTGAGGAGTTCCCAGTACATTATCCTTTCCCCAGTGTAATTACCTTAACAAGCTTCAGCTGTTTTTATTCTCAGAAGGTTTACTCCCTGATATACAGCTGCCTACCCACTTCGTAAGTGCAGGTCCTAAATGAGCTTTTTTCTCTTTTCCCTCACCACAATCCAGAAGTTACCAGTACAATAACCATACCAGGAAGTAATTAATTTATTAAGCTACTGCTTTTCTTAATCTCAGGGGAGATATTTACTGATAAACAGCTATGTTCGTACCATGTTCATGTCGTTCCTAAATGAGCTTTTATCTCTCTCCCCTCACCACAAATCAGATTATTCTGAGGAGTTCCCAGTACATTATCCTTTCCCCTGTGTAATTACCTTAACAAGCTCCAGCTGTTTTAATTCTCAGAAGGTTTACTCCCTGA
>NW_025958427.1:0-87015 GCF_023159225.1 Perognathus longimembris pacificus | reverse complement strand
GAAATGTACTGGGAACTCCTCAGAAGAATCTGATCTGTGGTGAGGAGAGAGAGATAAAAGCTCATTTATGAACGACATGGACATGCTGCGTAGGTAGCTGTTTCTCAGTAAATATCTCCACTGAGATTAAGAAAAGCAGTAGCTTAATAAATTAAGTACTTCCTGGTATGGTTACTGTACTGGTAATTCCACAAAAGAATCTGGATTGTGGTGAGGGAACAGAGAAAAAAGCTCATTTAGGACCTGCACT
This sequence comes from Perognathus longimembris pacificus, assembly GCF_023159225.1. Classification (NCBI taxonomy): domain Eukaryota; kingdom Metazoa; phylum Chordata; class Mammalia; order Rodentia; family Heteromyidae; genus Perognathus; species Perognathus longimembris. The sequence goes on along the minus strand of NW_025958427.1, from coordinate 86,765 downwards.
TACGAAGGGGTTAGGCAGCTGTATATCAGGGAGTAAACCTTCTGAGAATAAAAACAGCTGGAGCTTCTTAAGGTAATTACACAGGGGAAAGGATAATGTACTGGGAACTCCTCAGAAGAATCTGATTTGTGGTGAGGGGAGAGAGATAAAAGCTCATTTAGGAACGACATGAACATGCTGCATAGGTAGCTGTTTATCAGTAAATATCTCCACTGAGATTAAGAAAAGCAGTAGCTTAATAAATTAAGTACTTCCTGGTATGGTTACTGTACTGGTAACTCCCCAAAAGAATCTGGATTGTGGTGAGGGTACAGAGAAAAAACCTCATTTAGGACCTGCACTTACGAAGGGGGTAGGCAGCTGTATATCAGGGAGTAAACCTTCTGAGAATAAAAACAGCTGGAGCTTGTTAAGGTAATTACACAGGGGAAATGATAATGTACTGGGAGCTCCTCAGAAGAATCTGATTTGTGGTGAGGGGAGAGAGATAAAAGCTCATTTAGGAACGACATAAACATGCTGCGTACCTAGCTGTTTATCAGTAAATATCTCCACTGAGATTAAGAAAAGCAGTAGCTTAATAAATTAAGTACTTCCTGGTATGGTTACTGTACTGGTAACTCCCCAAAAGAATCTGGATTGTGGTGAGGGAACAGAGAAAAAAGCTCATTTAGGACCTGCAATTACGAAGGGGGTAGGCAGCTGTATATCAGGGAGTAAACCTTCTGCGAATAAAAACAGCTGGAGCTTGTTACGGTAATTACACAGGGGAAACGATAATGTACTGGGAACTCTTCAGAAGAATCTGATTTGTGGTGAGGGGAGAGAGATAAAAGCTCATTTAGGAACGACATGAACATGCTGCAAACGTAGCTATTTTTCAGTAAATATCTCCACTGAGATTAAGAAAAGCAGTAGCTTAATAAATTAAGTACTTCCTGGTATGGTTACTGTACTGGTAACTCCCCAAAAGAATCTGGATTGTGGTGAGGGAACAGAGAAAAAAGCTCATTTAGGAACTGCACTTACGAAGGGGGTAGGCAGCTGTATATCAGGAAGTAAACCTTCTGAGAATAAAAACAGCTGGAGCTCGTTAAGGTAATTACACAGGGGAAAGGATAATGTACTGGGAACTCCTCAGAAGAATCTTATTTGTGGTGAGGGGAGAGAGATAAAAGCTCATTTAGGAACGACATGAACATGCTGCGTAGGTAGCTGTTTATCAGTAAATATCTCCACTGAGATTAAGAAAAGCAGTAGCTTAATAAATTAAGTACTTCCTGGTATGGTTACTGTACTGGTAACTCCCCAAAATAATCTGGATTGTGGTGAGGGAACAGAGAAAAAAGCTCATTTAAGACCTGCACTTACGAAGGGGGTAGGCAGCTGTATATCAGGGAGTAAACCTTCTGAGAATAAAAACAGCTGGAGCTTTTTAAGGTAATTACACAGGGGAAAGGATAATGTACTGGGAACTCCTCAGAAGAATCTGATTTGTGGTGAGGGAGAGAGATAAAAGCTCATTTAGGAACGACATGAACATGCTGCGTAGGTAGCTGTTTATCAGTAAATATCTCCACTAAGATTAAGAAAAGCAGTAGCTTAATAAATTAAGTACTTCCTGGTATGGTTACTGTACTGGTAACTCCCCAAAAGAATCTGGATTGTGGTGAGGGAACACAGAAAAAAGCTCATTTAAGACCTGCACTTACGAAGGGGGTAGGCAGCTGTATATCAGGGAGTAAACCTTCTGAGAATAAAAACAGCTGGAGCTTGTTAAGGTAATTACACAGGGGAAAGGATAATGTACTGGGAGCTCCTCACAAGAATCTGATTTGTGCTGAGGGGAGAGAGATAAAAGCTCATTTAGGAACGACATGAACATGCTGCGTAGGTAGATATTTCTCAGTAAATATCTCCACTGAGATTAAGAAAAGCAGTAGCTTAATAAATTAAGTACTTCCTCGTATGGTTACTGTACTGCTAACTCCCCAAAAGAATCTGTATTGTGGTGAGGGAACAGAGAAATAAGCTCATTTAGGACCTGCACTTACGAAAGGGGTAGGCAGCTGTATATCAGGGAGTAAACCTTCGGAGAAAAAAAACAGCTGGAGCTTCTTCAGGTAATTACTCAGGGGAAAGGATAATGTACTGGGAACTGCTCAGAAGAATCTGATTTGTGGTGAGGGGAGGGAGATAAAAGCTCATTAAGAACGACATGAACATGCTGCGTAGGTAGCTGTTTATCAGTAAATATCTCCACTGAGATTAAGAAAAGCAGTAGATTAATAAATTAAGAACTTCCTGGTATGGTTATTGTACTGGTAACTCCCCAAAAGAATCTGGATTGTGGTGAGGGAACAGAGAAAAAAGCTCATTTAGGACCTGCACTTATGAAGGGGTAGGCAACTCTATATCAGGGAGTAAACCTTCTGAGAATGAAAACAGCTGGAGCTTGTTAAGGTAATTACACAGGGGACAGGATAATGTACTGGGAACTCCTCAGAAGAATCTGATTTGTGGTTAGGGGAGAGAGATAAAAGCTCATTTAGGAACGGCATGAACATGCTGCCTAGTTAGCAGTTTATCAGGAAATATCTCCACTGAGATTAAGAAAAGCAGTAGCTTAATAAATTCAGTACTTCCTTGTTGAACCTGGGTAACTGCAGTCGTAATCAGGACACGGGGGATGCAAGGCGAGTGAACCAATGCATACTTTATTCCAAGATGGCCAGAGTTTATATAGGGTTAGAAACCAATTTTACAATTACAGGGTAAAAGATCCATACAGCATGACATTTTTCTCAAATACAGAAGTGGAGGAAATTTCCTACTGTGAGGGCAGGAATTTGATACAAATGCCTTTCTAATTACAGGAGGTAGTGACTACAAAGATTATTGATATCAAAACAAGGAACTGTATACAACCGAGGTAGAACTATAATTATCTCCTAGCTACTATCTCTGTAAGGCTAGATAACATCAATCTTGACTTCTCCAAATACTTGTGAAATAACAGTGAGGAGACTTTCCTGTTTACAGTGAGAATCTAGTGAGGAGACTTTCCTGTTTACAGAGAGAATCTAACACTAAAGGCAGCTGGTCTACCAAGTCTCCTCAGGGAGACTTGCTAAGTAGGGGGAAAAAGGAGATTCTCACAACAACTGGTGGCTTCCTTTGGCCCACAAACACCAGAAACTCCTTACTGAGAATGTGTTCCCAAGGGCCTATTAGTGTGCTAATGAGGCATCAGAGTAACCTTGCCGGGGCTAAATTTTCCCACTGGCTGGAGACTTTAATTCTCCAACAATTCCCCCTTTGTTATTAATTTTCCACAGCCGCTTCTCTGGAAAGTTTAAGGGCAGTGAGTAAAACATCAGAGGAATTATTCCTCGTGTAACGCTTCATTATAGCTATGATAGAACAATATCCTAAGAAAAAGACACATATCATAAGTATTAAGGCAATAGAAGCACTTCCAACACTATGGGTAATACTTTGCCACCACCCCCTAGGGTCTAGTCCTTCTAAGGTCTGAGCTAGTCCTTGGGCTATGTCATCAATAGAGGAGGCATCTGGCAATTCCTTTTGAAAAGCTTCAAAAACCTCCCTGTACAAGCTTTGTTCACTTAACGTACCATTTAGTAGAGCTCCATCTATAAGCATTTGTATATCATTCCATTCATATTCAGAGGCATTATATTTATAAGGTGTTACACAGACATGACTAGAATTCCAATCGCAAGTCAAAAACAATCGTTGCTGTAAAGCCAGATATTTCTGTCCAAGCCAAAACACTCCTCCTTTAACAGCTTCTATCTCATCTTGAAGGTGGGCATTTACTTCCAGCTGGTGTTGCCACAGATTGTGGGAGTCCTGGTGCCACTGCACCATAAAGTCATGAGTTTGTACAGATTGTCGCAATGCGGCTCCGGATACTGCTGCAGTTGTAGCAATGGCAATCAGTCCAACGAGTCCTGCAATAATCAGTCCAATGGCATGACGACTCCTCTTCAGAAGCCGCTTAAAAAAACTGCATTACTAATCCTTGTACAGGTCCTCCAGCCCAGGGACGATGCATACGAACAGGGACCCAAAGTGAGTTGCGCTGGGTTAAAATCATGATCCTATCTTGACTAAAAATAAAGGTGACATTGTTATTCAAGCAAGTATACAATTTACAATTTATGCTGGTAATGGCATTCTTAGTTATGTTTATGGGGCCGACCATCAGTACTTGTGGAAAATGAACACAAGCAGAGATATTATAGGTCTTTACAACTGTGAAGTTGTAGGAGGCCGAGGATCCTTTAGTTCCTGAGTAAGTTCCATTGGCCAGCAATACAGGAGCCTGAGAAGCTGCTAATTTCTAGAGATGATGTTGTGGAGGAAATAGCCTGTTTCCATGGGCGAGAGCAGGCCGGGGGTCACTAAAGCCTGCTCCAAACCACCCTAAAAGCTGTTTAGCAGACATGGACATGCTCATAGATAAAGTAGGTTCACAAGATGAGTTATATTCAGTGCAGTTTTTAAACCACACACCAAAAGGTCCCCAATCATACCAAGTATGCTGGGATGTATTCCAAATAGTTGGAAAAATTCCTCGACAACTTTCCCAATGTCTTTCAGTAAAGTTCAGGTTCAGATAAGTAAAATTGTCACATTTAGGCAGGCCAGCAGGAATAGGATAATTATCTAATTTATAGGTATGAGATCCCACAGACCAGGAAGACAGTCTAATCAGCCGAGTTCTACTGGAGTTATATGAACCTCCATGCTGAATCCAATATTGATATCTAAAAGGGTAACATGGGGAGCTGCCTTGACAGATAGCTTTAGAGAACTGAGAATAAGAGAAGTTAAATGATCTTTCCTCTTCCATAGGAAAGACTGGAATGCCAGACCCATAGGGGGAGAGAGTAAATTAGTAATAGATGTAAAAGAGACAGGGGCTTTTGTCCATAAGTATGGACATAAAGGAGGGTTAGAAATATAGGCCCAATACATTACCTCTGATGTAGCCCCTACAGGTTACCAGTGCACACCTGTCCATTAGAATGGCCTTATCACTTGGATGAGAATGTTTCACCCCGGTCTTGATGCACAGAGGGGTGTTTGTTGCTGGATCCACTGGAGCAGGTGCTAGAAAGATGGGCTGTCTTCTGTAGAACATAAGCATACCCTCGCCCCTGGGTTAACTCCCCGGGACCCAATCTAGCCCAACCACCAATCTATTCCAAACTGGCTGTGGTTTGTTTTGCATAGGCGGAGCTAGGAAGTGTCGCTCAGCTCTTGCTAAAACATCTCCTTGAGGCAAATTTAAAAAGTTAAGGACAAATAGTGCTTCTGCAATAACGGCTCGGGCTGTTTTATAAATACTTTTCATAGAAGTTGCATATCCCTCAGTACTATCCATACTCCCCCTCTTTAGTTTTTTAATTTGTGTTTTTAATGTATAATGAGCTCTTTCTACTATACCTTGACCTTGAGGATTGTATTCAATTCCTGTAACATGAAAAATGTTATGAAATTCTAAAAATTTTCGTACTTGTTTACTGGAATAAGCTGGTGCATTGTCAGTTTTTATTTGAGAAGGAATCCCCATGACTGCGAACGTTTCTAGTAAATGTTGAATGACATGAGTCCCTTTTTCCCCTGGTAGAGGAGTTGCCCAAATAAAAGAAGAATATGTATCAATGGATACATGCACATATTGTAAGCGGCCAAATTCAGGGATGTGTGTTACATCCATTTGCCAAATTTTATTAGGAGCAGTTCCTGACGTGTCAATTAATTTTTGAGGGCTACATAAATCCGAATCTCCTTGAAGAATGGAAAATAGATTAGGAATTCTGGGAATTCCTAAGGAAGGGCAAAGCCAATTGATGTCCCTAGTAACTTTTGAAAATTAAGAGTTTTAAACTCTTCAGTACGAATTTTTATTAATTGGGGGGTAATTACTTCTCTTCTAACTAAATATCCCAGACTTAAATGGTTCTTCTGTTTAAATGAATTTTATCAGGGGCAATTATTAAATTATACTGTTGAAAGTCTAAAGGCAAAATTTGTAACAATTGTGATACAATATTTTTATCAGGTGCAGCAAATAATAAATCATTTTATTGAAAACCTGTAAAACAAACTGGAGTAGTAATTAAAACAATCATCTTGATAGCCATAGTTTTCCTATATCCAACTTAAAACAAACATTTTAAATTTCATATCTCAGAATACATTTTTGATCTCAAGTCTTTTACCAAGCCTGGTTGTATTAAAAGAAATCTGGAGCCTAGGTATCACCCATTGCTTCATGCTGCTTGTTTTTCACTTCCAAATTTCTTATCTAGAAAGGCATTCTAAAACCTTTTAAAGTAGAGGCTTTCACACCTTTACTTCAGCCTGTATTTGCATAGAAAAACTGAAGCCCAGCGGGCACATTGCCTCCTGGTTGTCTGCTTTAAAAGAGCCATTTTCCTATATACAGAGAGTTAATGAAAGTTGTGTACTTCTATCCCCCATTAGTTTATATACTTTAAAATATTTACCTGATTATATGTGACTTAAGATAGTTAATCTTACTGTTACAGTACAGTTTACACTTAAAAAATTTAGTACCTGATTCATTAAAGTGATACCCAAAACAATTGTAACAAGAGTACACTTAGCAGTGTGCCCCAGAATTATAACCATGAGATTTCAGAGTTAGCATATTTTCCTTTTTAATACATTCAAATTGCAAACCTGTACAGAAATCGAGTTATATCAGGTAAATAAACTTTTAACTCTCCTTTAAGATATTCCAATTTTAATCCATCCTAAGGGGCAGATTTAGAAGTATCAGTCAAATCATACATTTTACCCTGAGGTTTCCAATGTTTATACCTGAAAACAAAAGAAATAAAAGAAAGGCCTCCATTGGCCTGTCCTATAGAATGGGCCTATCTCCATCCTACTCCTTAGAGCTTGATGAACTGCCTTGGGGCCAGCTTGCCCTCTCCCACTATGAATGGACGCCACCCTACGGCTGTCCCATCACGTGGATGGCTAAACTGCACTTTTGTCAGTTTACCCCTCACTACTGAGGATAGGTTCAAGGGCCCATGCTAAGTTCTTATTTATTTATTTATTTATTTATTTTTAACCATGAATTAAAGAATTTTTTAACTATAGTTCCTTTTTAAAATAAAGTGATAATCCTTTAAAGCTTTTGGTAAAGCCCAAACTCGATGATCTTTTGAAGTTTAAAGTTAGACTAACCTATTTTTACATCATACATTTTTAATCTTGAACACATTCACACCCACATACATTTGTGTGCGCGCAGACACACATACATACATTCACATATGTAGGTATTAATGTAAACAGAACTTAAAAGCAGTCCAAACAACTATCAGCCGTACATTTTTTAGTGGCAAAAGGTATATTTTCCAATCTTACTCTTGTAATGACCAAAACTTAATACAAAACCTTTAATGAATGATTTTAGCATTGTTTAGTCTTATTCGCTAGGGCCTATTAGTTTTAGCAAAGTATCTTAGCATACTAAACACTTTTTAGCTGAAGATAACTGGGTTGGGGTCCCCTGGAGTATTACTGAGTCCACCTAGCACTTGACTCTTAGTGTTTACTCTCAGGCTAAGATTAGCCTAGCCGGCTGTTTGAACTCAGCTCTTAGCAGCCTGCACTTTTTCTGCCTTCTTGCAGAAGGAGACACAGTACCTAGTAAATGTTTTGCCCATAGACATGTAAATGGACAACAGAAATAAGGGAAACAAAAGTTTATGTTTAAAACTGGTACCAATCTCAAAGACAAAACTAGTCAAGACAAAACAGAACACAGAAACAGAGGCTTTTACGCCTTGGATGGCATGTCCAGCGTCCACAAGCTGCCAGCCAGAGTGATGGAAAGTCCATAGGGCCCTGAAAATTCTCAGGGGGATCCTCCCCAGTGGAGATTTCCATCCCCTGGCAATCAACCTGCCGAGGCCGCCCACCAGAGGACTTCTTTCCCAATTTAGCACTCCACACGAAACACAACTAATCAAACAAGGACAAAGACACATGAAACATGCAGCGCAGGCGCAAATTAAAAGTGCAATTGCAGTAAAAATTCTCTTAAGAAGTAAAAGAAAAATCACTAGTCCTTCCCCAATTCCAGGCTGATGGACTAAAACAGGGAGTGTCAGCTCCCCTGCTAGTGCCTGGTTGTAAAGAAAAGATGATGGGGAAGCCTCCTTCACTGGAAGGGAGCCATGAGACGGCCCTGTATTACAGCTGTCCTAAATTGAGTGAATCTGGTCAATATCTTGATAATGACGGGGCTGTGCCACACCTCTGGTTGGAGGGGGTTCAATGACAGGAAAAGTTTGATAGCAAGAGAGAGAGGCAGAACCATAGGACTTAGATTAATTAAAGTAAAAGTGGGCTCCGCGGCGGCAATTATTTGTTCTTTACTTTCACCTTCCTGACTGCCCCTGGCAGATCGAAAGAGCATCTGTAGCACTTTGACTGCACTGCTGAGCTGCCTAAATTATCATCATTCTCTGAAGGAGCATAGGTAGAGGCTGAAGGCTTATTTGATGTTAATTTTTCTTTAACAAAACTGACAGGAGATAGTTCAGGTGTTGCCATGTCTTTTAGCTCCTGCCCAATTTGAGTTTTTACCTCCCCGGACAAATTATAAGCCTTCATAGCCTTTTCCACGTCAGCCTCTGGCTCAGCAGCTGATGTTATGATAGCATCAGGAGACATCATGCTCACGGCTGTATGTATTAATGCCCAAACAGACCAAAATGTAACTGGCACCTTGTCTCCACACCGATATTCATTTTCCATATTATTCTCTACTCGTTCCCAGACTTCTAAATCTAAAGTATCTCCCTCTGGGAACCATAGATTATACTCCACTACCTGTACACACTCATCTCTTTGTGAACACGAGACCATAGCTCCGTCCCGTTTCAATACATGGTGGATAAAATTAGAAAATGGAGTTGGTTTAGCTTGTCCCATAACCCCGTAATTTTTTAAGAATAGGAGCTCACCACACAGATCCCTTGTCTCCTGTGAATTACACACAGATCCCTTGTCTCCTGTGAATTAAAAATATCTCTCACCTCACTCGAGAGCTCGGCAGTTCCGCAATCTCCTGTGGATCAATTGTCAGGTCCCTGGGTCCGGACGCCAGATGTTGAACCTGGGTAACTGCAGTCGAAATCAGGACACGGGGGATGCAAGGCGAGTGAACCAATGCATACTTTATTCCAAGAGGACCAGGGTTTATATAGGGTTAGAAACCAATTTTACAATTACAGGGTAAAAGATCCATACAGCATGACATTTGTCTCAAATACAGAAGTGGAGGAAATTTCCTACTGTGAGGGCAGGAACTTGATACAAATGCCTTTCTAATTACAGGAGGTAGTGACTACAAAGATTATTGATATCAAAACAAGGAACTGTATACAACCGAGGTAGAACTATAATTATCTCCTAGCTACTATCTCCTTAAGGCTAGATAACATCAATCTTAACTTCTCCAAATACTTGTGAAATAACAGTGAGGAGACTTTCCTGTTTACAGTGAGAATCTAGTGAGGAGACTTTCCTGTTTACAGAGAGAATCTAACACTAAAGGCAGCTGGTCTAGCAAGTCTCCTCAGGCAGACTTGCTAAGTAGGGGGAAAAAGGAGATTCTCACAACAACTGGTGGCTTCCTTTGGCCCACAAACACCAGAAACTCCTTACTGGGAATGTATTCCCAAGGGCCTATTAGTGTGCTAATGAGGCATCAGAGTAACCTTGGCGGGGCTAAATTTTCCCACTGGTTGGAGACTTTAATTCTCCAACACTTCCTGGTATGGTTACTGTACTGGTAACTCCCCAAAAGAATCTGGATTGTGGTGAGGGAACAGAGAAAAAAGCTCATTTAGGACCTGCACTGAGGAAAGGGGGTAGGCAGCTGTATATCAGGGAGTAAACCTTCTGAGAATAAAAACAGCTGGAGCTTGTTAAGGTAATTACACAGGGGAAATTATAAAGTACTGGGAACTCCTCAGAAGAATCTGATTTGTGGTGAGGAGAGAGAGATAAAAGCTCATTTAGGAACGACATGAACATGCTGCGTAGGTAGCTGTTTATCAGTAAATATCTCCACTGAGATTAAGAAAAGCAGTAGCTTAATAAATTAAGTACTTCCTGGTATGGTTACTGTACTGGTAACTCCCCAAAAGAATCTGGATTGCGGTGAGGGAACAGAGAAAAAAGCTCATTTAGGACCTGCACTTACGAAGGGGGTAGGCAGCTGTATATCAGGGAGAAAACCTTCTGAGAATAAAAACAGCTGGAGCTTGTTAAGGTAATTACACAGGGGAAAGGATAATGTACTGGGAACTCCTCAGAAGAATCTGATTTGTGGTGAGGGGAGAGAGAAAAAAGCTCATTTAGGAACGACATGAACATGCTGCGTAGGTAGCTGTTTATCAGTAAATATCTCCACTGAGATTAAGAAAAGCCGTAGCTTAATAAATTAAGTACTTCCTGGTATGGTTACTGTACTGGTAACTCCCCAAAAGAATCTGGATTGTGGTGAGGGAACAGAGAAAAAAGCTCATTTAGGACCTGCACTGACGAAGGGGGTAGGCAGCTGTATATCAGGGAGTAAACCTTCTGAGAATAAAAACAGCTGGAGCTTGTTAAGGTAATTACACAGGGGAAAGGATAATGTACTGGGAACTCCTCAGAAGAATCTTATTTGTGGTGAGGGGAGAGAGATAAAAGCTCATTTATGAACGACATGAACATGCTGCATACTTAGCTGTTTATCAGTAAATATCTCCACTGAGATTAAGAAAAGCAGTAGCTTAATAAATTAAGTACTTCCTGGTATGGTTACTGTACTGGTAACTCCCCAAAAGAATCTGGATTGCGGTGAGGGAACAGAGAAAAAAGCTCATTTAGGACCTGCAATTACGAAGGGGGTAGGCAGCGGTATATCAGGGAGTAAACCTTCTGAGAATAAAAACAGCTGGAGCTTGTTAAGGTAATTACACAGGGGAAAGGATAAAGTACTGGAAACTCCTCAGAAGAATCTGATTTGTGGTGAGGGGAGAGAGATAAAAGCTCATTTAGGAACGATATGAACATGCTTCGTACGTAGCTGTTTATCAGTAAATATTTCCACTGAGATAAGAAAATCAGTAGCTTAATAAATTAAGTACTTCCTGGTATGGTTACTGTACTGGTAACTCCCCAAAAGAATCTGGATTGTGGTGAGGGAACAGAGAAAAAAGCTCATTTAGAACCTGCACTTACGAAGGGGGTAGGCAGCTGTATATCAGGGAGTAAACCTTCTGAGAATAAAAACAGCTGGAGCTTGTTAAGGTGATTACACAGGGGAAAGGATAATGTACTGGGAACAATTCAGAATAATCTGATTTGTGGTGAGGCGAGAGAGATAAAAGCTCATTTAGGAACGACATGAACATGCTGCGTAGGTAGCTTTTTATCAGTAAATATCTCCACTGAGATTAAGAAAAGCAGTAGCTTAATAAATTAAGTACTTCCTGGTATGGTTACTGTACTGGTAACTCCCCAAAAGAATCTGGATTTTGGTGAGGGAACAGAGAAAAAAGCTCATTTAGGACCTGCACTTTCGAAGGGGGTCGGCAGCTGTATATCAGGGAGTAAAACTTCTGAGAATAAAAACAGCTGGAGCTTGTTAAGGTAATTACACAGGGGAAAGGATAATGTACTGGGAACTCCTCAGAAGAATCTGATTTGTGGTGAGGGGAGAGAGATAAAAGCTCATTTAGGAACGACATGAACATGCTGCGTAGGTAGCTGTTTATCAGTAAATATCTCCACTGAGATTGAGAAAAGCAGTAGCTTAATAAATTAAGTACTTCCTGGTATGGTTCCTTTACTGGTAACTCCCAAAAAGAATCTGGATTGTGGTGAGGGAACAGAGAAAAAAAGCTAATTTAGGACCTGCACTTATGAAGGGGGTAGGCAGCAGTATATCAGGGAGTAAACCTTCTGAGAATAAAAACAGCTGGAGCTTGTTAAGTTAATTACACAGGGGAAAGGATAATGTACTGGGAACTCCTCAGAAGAATCTGATTTGTGGTGACGGGAGAGAGATAAAAGCTCATTTAGGAACGACATGAACATGCTGCATAGGTAGCTGTTTATCAGTAAATATCTCCACTGAGATTAAGAAAAGCAGTAGCTTAATAAATTAAGTACTTCCTGGTATGGTTACTGTACTGGTAACTCCCCAAAAGAATCTGGATTGTGGTGAGGGAACAGAGAAAAAAGCTAATTAAGACCTGCACATATGAAGGTGGTAGGCAGCAGTATATCAGGGAGTAAACCTTCTGAGAATAAAAACAGCTGGAGCTTGTTAAGGTAATTACACAGGGGAAAGGATAATGTACTGGGAACTCCTCAGAAGAATCTGATTTGTGGTGAGGGGAGAGAGATAAAAGCTCATTTAGGAACGACATGAACATGCTGCGGAGGTAGCTGTTTATCAGTAATTATCTCCACTGAAATTAAGAAAAGCAGTAGCTTAATGAATTAAGTACTTCCTGGTATGGTTACTGTACTGGTAACTCCCCAAAAGAATCTGGATTGTGGTGAGGGAACAGAGAAAAAAGCTCATTTAGGACCTGCACTTACGAAGGGGGTAGGCAGCTGTATATCAGGGAGTAAACCTTCTGAGAATAAAAACAGCTGGAGCTTGTTAAGGTAATTACACAGGGGAAAGGATACTGTACTGGGAACTCCTCAGAAGAATCTGATTTGTGGTGAGGGGAGAGAGATAAAAGCTCATTTAGGAACGACTTGAACATGCTGCCTAGGTAGCTGTTATCTGTAAATATCTCCACTGAGATTAAGAAAAGCAGGAGTTTAATAAATTAAGTACTTCCTGGTATGGTTACTGTACTGGTAACTACCCAAAAGAATCTGGATTGTGGTGAGGGAACAGAGAAAAAAGCTCATTTAGGACTTGCACTTATGAAGGGGGTAAGCAGCAGTATATCAGGGAGTAAACCTACTGAGAATAAAAACAGCTGGAGCTTGTTAAGGTAATTACACAGGGGAAAGGATAATGTACTGGGAACTCCTCAGAAGAATCTGATTTGTGGTGACGGGAGAGAGATAAAAGCTCATTTAGGACGACATGAACATGCTGCGTAGGTAGCTGTTTATCAGTAAATATCTCCACTTAGATTAAGAAAAGCAGTAGCTTAATAAATTAAGTACTTCCTGGTATGGTTACTGTACTGGTAACTCCCCAAAAGAATCTGGATTGTGGTGAGGGAACAGAGAAAAAAGCTTATTTAGGACCTGCACTTATGAAGGGGGTAGGCAGCAGTATATCAGGGAGTAAACCTACTGAGAATAAAAACAGCTGGAACTTGTTAAGGAAATTACACAGGGGAAAGGATAATGTACTGGGAACTCCTCAGAAGAATCTGATTTGTGGTGAGGGGAGAGAGATAAATGCTCATTTAGGAACGACATGAACATGCTGCGGAGGTAGCTGTTTATCAGTAAATATCTACACTGAGATTAAGAAAAGCAGTAGCTTAATAAATTAAGTACTTTCTGGTATGGTTACTGTACTGGTAATTCCCCAAAAGAATCTGGATTGTGGTGAGGGAACAGAGAAAAAAGCTCATTTAGGACCTGCACTTACGAAGGGGGTAGGCAGCTGTATATCAGGAGGTAAACCTTCTGAGAATAAAAACAGCTGAAGCTTGTTAAGGTAATTACACAGGGGAAAGGATAAAGTACTGGGAAGTCCTCAGAAGAATCTGATTTGTGGTGAGGGGAGAGAGATTAAAGCTCATTTAGGAACGACATGAACATGCTGTGTAGGTAGCTGTTTATCAGTAAATATCTCCACTGAGATTAAGAAAAGCAGTAGCTTAATAAATTAAGTACTTCCTGGTATGGATACTGTACTGGTAACTCCCCAAAAGAATCTGGATTGTGGTGAGGGAACAGAGTAACAAGCTCATTTAGGACCTGCACTTACGAAGGGGGTAGGCAGCTGTATATCAGGGAGTAAACCTTCTGAGAATAAAAACAGCTGGAGCTTGTTAAGGTAATTACACAAGGGAAAGGATAATGTACTGGGAACTCCTCAGAAAAATCTTATTTTTGGTGAGGGTAGAGAGATAAAAGCTCATTTATTAACGACATGAACATGCTGCATACGTAGCTGTTTATCAGTAAATATATCCACTGAGATTAAGAAAAGCAGTAGCTTAATAAAGTAAGTACTTCCTGGTATGGTTACTGTACTGGTAACTCCCCAAAAGAATCTGGATTGCGGTGAGGAAACAGAGAAAAAAGCTCATTTAGGACCTGCACTTACGAAGGGGGTAGGCAGCTGTATATCAGGGAGTAAACCTTCTGAGAATAAAAAAAGCTGGAGCTTGTTAAGGTAATTACACAGGGGAAAGGATAAAGTACGGGAAACTCCTCAGAAGAATCTGATTTGTGGTGAGGGGAGAGAGATAAAAGCTCATTTAGGAACGACATGAACATGCTGCGTACGTAGCTGTTTATCAGTAAATATCTCCACTGAGATTAAGAAAAGCAGTAGCTTAATAAATTAAGTACTTCCTGGTATGGTTACTGTACTGGTAACTACCCAAAAGAATCTGGATTGTGGTGAGGGAACAGAGAAAAAAGCTCATTTAGGATTGCACTTACGAAGGGGGTAGGCAGCAGTATATCAGGGAGTAAACCTTCTGAGAAAAAAAACAGCTGGAGCTTGTTAAGGTGATTACACAGGGGAAAGGATTATGTACTGGGAACAATTCAGAAGATTCTGATTTGTGGTGAGGCGAGAGAGATAAAAGCTCATTTAGGAACGACATGAACATGCTGCGTAGGTAGCTGTTTATCAGTAAATATCTCCACTGAGATTAAGAAAAGCAGTAGCTTAATAAATTAAGTACTTCCTGGTATGGTTACTGTACTGGTAACTCCCCAAAAGAATCTGGATTGTGGTGAGGGAACAGAGAAAAAAGCTCATTTAGGACCTGCACTTACGAAGGGGGTAGGCAGCTGTATATCAGGAGGTAAACCTTCTGAGAATAAAAACAGCTGAAGCTTGTTAAGGTAATTACACAGGGGAAAGGATAAAGTACTGGGAAGTCCTCAGAAGAATCTGATTTGTGGTGAGGGGATAGAGATTAAAGCTCATTTAGGAACGACATGAACATGCTGTGTAGGTAGCTGTTTATCAGTAAATATCTCCACTGAGATTAAGAAAAGCAGTAGCTTAATAAATTAAGTACTTCCTGGTATGGTTACAGTACTGGTAACTCCCCAAAAGAATCTGGATTGTGGTGAGGGAACAGACAAAAAAGCTCATTTAGGACCTGCACTTACGAAGGGGGTAGGCAGCTGTATATCAGGGAGTAAACCTTCTGAGAATAAAAACAGCTGGAGCTTGTTAAGGTAATTACACAGGGGAAATTATAAAGTACTGGGAATTCCTCAGAAGAATCTGATTTGTGGTGAGGGGAGAGAGATAAAAGCTCATTTAGGAACGAGATGAACATGCTGCGTAGGTAGCTGTTTATCAGTAAATATCTCCACTGAGATTAAGAAAAGCAGTAGCTTAATAAATTAAGTACTTCCTGGTATGGATACTGTACTGGTAACTCCCCAAAAGAATCTGGATTGTGGTGAGGGAACAGAGAAACAAGCTCATTTAGGACCTGCACTTACGAAGGGGGTAGGCAGCTGTATATCAGGGAGTAAACCTTCTGAGAATAAAAAAAGCTGGAGCTTGTTAAGGTAATTACACAGGGGAAAGGATAAAGTACGGGAAACTCCTCAGAAGAATCTGATTTGTGGTGAGGGGAGAGAGATAAAAGCTCATTTAGGAACGACATGAACATGCTGCGTACGTAGCTGTTTATCAGTAAATATCTCCACTGAGATTAAGAAAAGCAGTAGCTTAATAAATTAAGTACTTCCTGGTATGGTTACTGTACTGGTAACTACCCAAAAGAATCTGGATTGTGGTGAGGGAACAGAGAAAAAAGCTCATTTAGGATTGCACTTACGAAGGGGGTAGGCAGCAGTATATCAGGGAGTAAACCTTCTGAGAATAAAAACAGCTGGAGCTTGTTAAGGTGATTACACAGGGGAAAGGATTATGTACTGGGAACAATTCAGAAGATTCTGATTTGTGGTGAGGCGAGAGAGATAAAAGCTCATTTAGGAACGACATGAACATGCTGCGTAGGTAGCTGTTTATCAGTAAATATCTCCACTGAGATTAAGAAAAGCAGTAGCTTAATAAATTAAGTACTTCCTGGTATGGTTACTGTACTGGTAACTCCCCAAAAGAATCTGGATTGTGGTGAGGGAACAGAGAAAAAAGCTCATTTAGGACCTGCACTTACGAAGGGGGTAGGCAGCTGTATATAAGGGAGTAAACCTTCTGAGAATAGAAACAGCTGGATCTTGTAAAGGTAATTACACAGGGGAAAGGATAATGTACTGGTAACTCCTCAGAAGAATCTGATTTCTGGTGAGGGGAGAGCGATAAAAGGTCATTTAGGAATGACACGAACATGCTGCGTAGGTAGCTGTTTATTAGTAAATATCTCCACTGAGATTAAGAAAAGCAGTAGCTTAATAAATTAAGTGCTTCCTGGTATGGTTACTGTACTGGTAACTCCCCAAAAGAATCTGGATTGTGGTGAGGGAAGAGAGAAAAAAGCTAATTTAGGATCTGCACTTACGAAGGGGGTAGGCAGCTGTATATCAGGGAGTAAACCTTCTGAGAATAAAAACAGCTGGAGCTTGTGAAGGTAATTACACAGGGGAAAGGATAATGTACTGGGAACTCCTCAGAGGAATCTGATTTGTGGTGAGGGGAGAGAGATAAAAGCTCATTTAGGAACGACATAAACATGCTGCGTAGGTAGCTGTTTATCAGTAAATATCTCCACTGAGATTAAGAAAAGCAGTAGCTTAATAAATTAAGTACTTCCTGGTATGGTTACTGTACTGGTAAATCCGCAAAGAATCTGGATTGTGGTGAGGGAACAGAGAAAAAAGCTCATTTAGGACCTGTACTTACGAAGGGGGTAGGCAGCTGTATATCAGGAAGTAAACCTTCTGAGAATAAAAACAGCTGGAGCTTGTAAAGGTAATTACACAGGGGAAAGATAATGTACTGGGAACTCCTCAGAAGAATCTTATTTGTGGTGAGGGGAGAGAGATAAAATCTCATTTAGGAACGACATGAACATGCTGCGCAGGTAGCTGTTTATCAGTAAATATCTCCACTGAGATTAAGAAAAGAAGTAGCTTAATAAATTAAGTACTTCCTGGTATGGTTACTCTACTGGTAACTCCCCAAAAGAATCTGGATTGTGGTGAGGGAACAGAGAAAAACGCTCATTTAGGACCTGCACTTACGAAGGGGGTAGGCAGCTGTATATCAGGGAGTAAACTTTCTGAGAATAGAAACAGCTGGGGCTTGTTAAGGTAATTACACAGGGGAAGGATAATGTATTGGGAACTCCTCAGAAGAATCTGATTTGTGGTGAGGGGAGAGAGATAAAAGCTCATTTAGGAACGACATGAACATGCTGCATACGTAGCTGTTTATGAGTAAATATCTCCACTGAGAATAAGAACAGCAGTAGCTTAATAAATTAAGTACTTCCTGGTATGGTTACTGTACTGGTAACTCCCCAAAATAATCTGGATTGTGGTGAGGGAACAGAGAAAAAAGCTCATTTAGGACCTGCACTTACGAAGGGGGTAGGCAGCTGTATATCAGGGAGTAAACCTTCTGAGAATAAAAACAGCTGGAGCTTGTAAAGGTAATTACACAGGGGAAAGGATAATGTACTGGTAACTCCTCAGAAGAATCTGATTTCTGGTGAGGGGAGAGCAATAAAAGGTCATTTAGGAACGACACGAACATGCTGCGTAGGTTACTGTTTATTAGTAAATATCTCCACTGAGATTAAGAAAAGCAGTAGCTTAATAAATTAAGTGCTTTCTGGTATGGTTACTGTACTGGTAACTCCCCAAAAGAATCTGGATTGTGGTGAGGGAACAGAGAAAAAAGCTCATTTAGGACCTGCACTTACGAAGGGGGTAGGCAGCTGTATATCAGGGAGTAAACCTTCTGAGAATAAAAACAGCTGGAGCTTGTTAAGGTAATTACACAGGGGAAAGGATAATGTACTGGGAACTCCTCAGAAGAATCTGATTCGTGGTGAGGGGAGAGAGATAAAAGCTCATTTAGGAACGATATGAACATGCTGCATAGGTAGCTGTTTATCAGTAAATATCTCCACTGAGATTAAGAAAAGCAGTAGCTTAATAAATTAAGTACTTCCTGGTATGGTTACTGTACTGGTAAATCCGCAAAGAATCTGGATTGTGGTGAGGGAACAGAGAAAAAAGCTCATTTAAGACCTGCACTTACGAAGGGGGTAGGCAGCTGTATATCAGGAAGTAAACCTTCTGAGAATAAAAACAGCTGGAGCTTGTAAAGGTAATTACACAGGGGAAAGGATAATGTACTGGGAACTCCTCAGAAGAATCTTATTTGTGGTGAGGGGAGAGAGATAAAATCTCATTTAGGAACGACATGAACATGCTGCGTAGGTAGATGTTTATCAGTAAATATCTCCACTGAGATTAAGAAAAGCAGTAGCTTAATAAATTAAGTACTTCCTGGTATGGTTACTGTACTGGTAACTCCCCAAAACAATCTGGATTGTGGTGAGGGAACAGAGAAAAAAGCTCATTTAGGACATGCTCTTACGAAGGGGGTAGGCAGCTGTATATCAGGGAGTAAACCTTCTGAGAAAAAAAAGGTGGAGCTTGTTAAGGTAATTACACAGGGGAAAGGATAATGTACCGGGAACTCCTCAGAAGAATCTGATTTGTGGTGAGGGGAGAGAGATAAAAGCTCATTTAGGAACGACATGAACATGCTGCGTAGGTAGCTGTTTATCAGTAAATATCTCCACTGAGATTAAGAAAAGCAGTAGCTTAATAAATTAAGTACTTCCTGGTATGGTTACTGTACTGGTAACTCCCCAAAAGAATCTGGATTGTGGTGAGGAACAGAGAAAAAAAGCTCATTTAGGACCTGCACTTACGAAGGGGGTAGGCAGCTGTATATCAGGGAGTAAACCTTCTGAAAATAAAAACAGCTGGAGCTTGTTAAGGTAATTACACAGGGGAAAGGATAATGTACTGGGAACTCCTCAGAAGAATCTGATTTGTGGTGAGGGGATTGAGATAAAAGCTCATTTAGGAACGACATGAACATGCTGCGTAGGTAGCTGTTTATCAGTAAATATCTCCACTGAGATTAAGAAAAGCAGAAGCTTAATAAATTAAATACTTCCTGGTATGGTTACTGTACTGGTAACTCCCCAAAAGAATCTGAATTGTGGTGAGGGAACAGAGAATAAAGCTCATTTAGGACCTGCACTTACGAAGGGGGTAGGCAGTTGTATATCAGGGAGTGAACCTTCTGAGAATAAAAACAGCTGGAACTTGTTAAGGTAATTACACAGGGGAAAGGATAATGTACTGGGAAATCCTCAGAAGAATCTGATTTGTGGTGAGGGGAGAGAGATAAAAGCTGATTTATGAACGACATGAACATGCTGCGTAGGTAGCTGTTTATCAGTAAATATCTCCACTGAGATTAAGAAAAGCAGTAGCTTAATAAATTAAGTACTTCCTGGTATGGTTACTGTACTGGTAACTCCCCCAAAGAATCTGGATTGTGGTGAGGGAACAGAGAAAAAAGCTTATTTAGGACATGCACTTACAAAGGGGGTAGGCAGCTGTATATCAGGAAGTAAACCTTCTGAGGATAAAAACAGCTGGAGCTTGTTAAGGTAATTACACAGGGGAAAGGATAATGTACTGGGAACTCCTCAGAAGAATCTGATTTGTGGTGAGGGGAGAGAGATAAAAGCTCATTTAGGAACGAAATGAACATGCTGCGTAGGTAGCTGTTTATCAGTAAATATCTCCACTGAGATTAAGAAAAGCAGTAGCCTAATAAATTAAGTACTTCCTGGTATGGTTACTGTACTGGTAACTCCGCAAAAGAATCTGGATTGTGGTGATTGAATAGAGAAAAAAGCTCATTTAGGACCTGCACTTACGAAGGGGGTAGGCAGCTGTATATCAGGGAGTAAACCTTCTGAGAATAAAAACAGCTGGAGCTTGTTAAGGTAATTACACACGGGAAAGGATAATGTACTGAGAACTCCTCAGAAGAATCTGATTTGTGGTGAGGGGAGAGAGATAAAAGCTCATTTAGAAACGACATGAACATGCTGCGTACGTAGCTGTTTATCAGTAAATATCTCCACTGAGATTAAGAAAAGCAGTAGCTTAATAAATTAAGTACTTCCTGTTATGGTTACTGTACTGGTAACTCCCCAAAAGAATCTGGATTGTGGTGAGGGAACAGAGAAAAAAGCTCCTTTAGGACCTGCACTTACGAAGGGGGTAGGCAGCTGTATATCAGGGAGTAAACCTTCTGAGAATAAAAACAGCTGGAGCTTGTTAAGGTAATTAAACAGGGGAAAGGATAATGTACTGGGAACTCCTCAGAAGAATCTGATTGTGGTGAGGGGAGAGAGATAAAAGCTCATTAAGGAACAACATGAACATGCTACGTAGGTAGCTGTTTATCAGTATATATCTCCACTGAGATTAAGAAAAGCAATAGCTTAATAAATTAAGTACTTCCTGGTATGGTTACTGTACTATTAACTCCCCAAAAGAATCTGGATTGTGGTGAGGGAACAGAGAAAAAAGCTCATTTAGGACCTGCACTTACGAAGGGGGTAGGCAGCTGTATATCAGGGAGTAAACCTTCTGAGAATAAAAACAGCTGGAGCTTATTAAGGTAATTACACAGGGGAAAGGATAAAGTACTGGGAACTCCTCAGAAGAACCTGATTTGTGGTGAGGGGAGAGAGATAAAAGCTCATTTAGGAACGACTTGAACATGCTGCGTAGGTAGCTGTTTATCAGTAAATATCTCCACTGAGATTAAGAAAAGCAGTAGCTTAATAAATTAAGTACTTCCTGGTATGGTTACTGTACTGGTAACTCCCCAAAAGAATGTGGATTGTGGTGAGGGAACAGAGAAAAAAGCTCATTTAGGACCTGCACTTACGAAGGGGGTAGGCAGCTGTATATCAGGGAGTAAACCTTCTGAGAATAAAAACAGCTGGAGCTTGTATAGGTAATTACACAGGGGAAAGGATAATGTACTGGGAACTCCTCAGAAGAATCTGATTTGTGGTGAGGGGAGAGAGATAAAAGCTCATTTAGGAACGACATGAACATGCTGCGTAGGTAGCTGTTTATCAGTAAATATCTCCACTGAGATTAAGAAAAGCAGTAGCTTAATAAATTAAGTACTTCCTGGTATGGTTACTGTACTGGTAACTCCCCAAAATAATCTGGATTGTGGTGAGGGAACAGAGAAAAAAGCTCATTTAGGACCTGCACTTACGAAGGGGGTAGGCAGCTGTATATCAGGGAGTAAACCTTCTGAGAATAAAAACAGCTGGAGCTTGTCAAGGTAATTACACAGGGGAAAGGATAATGTACTGGTAACTCCTCAGAAGAATCTGATTTCTGGTGAGGGGAGAGCAATAAAAGGTCATTTAGGAACGACACGAACATGCTGCGTAGGTTACTGTTTATTAGTAAATATCTCCACTGAGATTAAGAAAAGCAGTAGCTTAATAAATTAAGTGCTTTCTGGTATGGTTACTGTACTGGTAACTCCCCAAAAGAATCTGGATTGTGGTGAGGGAACAGAGAAAAAAGCTCCTTTAGGACCTGCACTTACGAAGGGGGTAGGCAGCTGTATATCAGGGAGTAAACCTTCTGAGAATAAAAACAGCTGGAGCTTGTTAAGGTAATTACACAGGGGAAAGGATAATGTACTGGGAACTCCTCAGAAGAATCTGATTCGTGGTGAGGGGAGAGAGATAAAAGCTCATTTAGGAACGATATGAACATGCTGCATAGGTAGCTGTTTATCAGTAAATATCTCCACTGAGATTAAGAAAAGCAGTAGCTTAATAAATTAAGTACTTCCTGGTATGGTTACTGTACTGGTAAATCCGCAAAGAATCTGGATTGTGGTGAGGGAACAGAGAAAAAAGCTCATTTAAGACCTGCACTTACGAAGGGGGTAGGCAGCTGTATATCAGGAAGTAAACCTTCTGAGAATAAAAACAGCTGGAGCTTGTAAAGGTAATTACACAGGGGAAAGGATAATGTACTGGGAACTCCTCAGAAGAATCTTATTTGTGGTGAGGGGAGAGAGATAAAATCTCATTTAGGAACGACATGAACATGCTGCGTAGGTAGATGTTTATCAGTAAATATCTCCACTGAGATTAAGAAAAGCAGTAGCTTAATAAATTAAGTACTTCCTGGTATGGTTACTGTACTGGTAACTCCCCAAAACAATCTGGATTGTGGTGAGGGAACAGAGAAAAAAGCTCATTTAGGACATGCTCTTACGAAGGGGGTAGGCAGCTGTATATCAGGGAGTAAACCTTCTGAGAAAAAAAAGGTGGAGCTTGTTAAGGTAATTACACAGGGGAAAGGATAATGTACCGGGAACTCCTCAGAAGAATCTGATTTGTGGTGAGGGGAGAGAGATAAAAGCTCATTTAGGAACGACATGAACATGCTGCGTAGGTAGCTGTTTATCAGTAAATATCTCCACTGAGATTAAGAAAAGCAGTAGCTTAATAAATTAAGTACTTCCTGGTATGGTTACTGTACTGGTAACTCCCCAAAAGAATCTGGATTGTGGTGAGGAACAGAGAAAAAAAGCTCATTTAGGACCTGCACTTACGAAGGGGGTAGGCAGCTGTATATCAGGGAGTAAACCTTCTGAAAATAAAAACAGCTGGAGCTTGTTAAGGTAATTACACAGGGGAAAGGATAATGTACTGGGAACTCCTCAGAAGAATCTGATTTGTGGTGAGGGGATTGAGATAAAAGCTCATTTAGGAACGACATGAACATGCTGCGTAGGTAGCTGTTTATCAGTAAATATCTCCACTGAGATTAAGAAAAGCAGAAGCTTAATAAATTAAATACTTCCTGGTATGGTTACTGTACTGGTAACTCCCCAAAAGAATCTGAATTGTGGTGAGGGAACAGAGAATAAAGCTCATTTAGGACCTGCACTTACGAAGGGGGTAGGCAGTTGTATATCAGGGAGTGAACCTTCTGAGAATAAAAACAGCTGGAACTTGTTAAGGTAATTACACAGGGGAAAGGATAATGTACTGGGAAATCCTCAGAAGAATCTGATTTGTGGTGAGGGGAGAGAGATAAAAGCTGATTTATGAACGACATGAACATGCTGCGTAGGTAGCTGTTTATCAGTAAATATCTCCACTGAGATTAAGAAAAGCAGTAGCTTAATAAATTAAGTACTTCCTGGTATGGTTACTGTACTGGTAACTCCCCCAAAGAATCTGGATTGTGGTGAGGGAACAGAGAAAAAAGCTTATTTAGGACATGCACTTACAAAGGGGGTAGGCAGCTGTATATCAGGAAGTAAACCTTCTGAGGATAAAAACAGCTGGAGCTTGTTAAGGTAATTACACAGGGGAAAGGATAATGTACTGGGAACTCCTCAGAAGAATCTGATTTGTGGTGAGGGGAGAGAGATAAAAGCTCATTTAGGAACGAAATGAACATGCTGCGTAGGTAGCTGTTTATCAGTAAATATCTCCACTGAGATTAAGAAAAGCAGTAGCCTAATAAATTAAGTACTTCCTGGTATGGTTACTGTACTGGTAACTCCGCAAAAGAATCTGGATTGTGGTGATTGAATAGAGAAAAAAGCTCATTTAGGACCTGCACTTACGAAGGGGGTAGGCAGCTGTATATCAGGGAGTAAACCTTCTGAGAATAAAAACAGCTGGAGCTTGTTAAGGTAATTACACACGGGAAAGGATAATGTACTGAGAACTCCTCAGAAGAATCTGATTTGTGGTGAGGGGAGAGAGATAAAAGCTCATTTAGAAACGACATGAACATGCTGCGTACGTAGCTGTTTATCAGTAAATATCTCCACTGAGATTAAGAAAAGCAGTAGCTTAATAAATTAAGTACTTCCTGGTATGGTTACTGTACTGGTAACTCCCCAAAAGAATCTGGATTGTGGTGAGGGAACAGAGAAAAAAGCTCCTTTAGGACCTGCACTTACGAAGGGGGTAGGCAGCTGTATATCAGGGAGTAAACCTTCTGAGAACAAAAACAGCTGGAGCTTGTTAAGGTAATTAAACAGGGGAAAGGATAATGTACTGGGAACTCCTCAGAAGAATCTGATTGTGGTGAGGGGAGAGAGATAAAAGCTCATTAAGGAACAACATGAACATGCTACGTAGGTAGCTGTTTATCAGTAAATATCTCCACTGAGATTAAGAAAAGCAATAGCTTAATAAATTAAGTACTTCTTGGTATGGTTACTGTACTGTTAACTCCCCAAAAGAATCTGGATTGTGGTGAGGGAACAGAGAAAAAAGCTCATTTAGGACCTGCACTTACGAAGGGGGTAGGCAGCTGTATATCAGGGAGTAAACCTTCTGAGAATAAAAACAGCTGGAGCTTATTAAGGTAATTACACAGGGGAAAGGATAAAGTACTGGGAACTCCTCAGAAGAACCTGATTTGTGGTGAGGGGAGAGAGATAAAAGCTCATTTAGGAACGACTTGAACATGCTGCGTAGGTAGCTGTTTATCAGTAAATATCTCCACTGAGATTAAGAAAAGCAGTAGCTTAATAAATTAAGTACTTCCTGGTATGGTTACTGTACTGGTAACTCCCCAAAATAATCTGGATTGTGGTGAGGGAACAGAGAAAAAAGCTGATTTAGGACCTGCACTTACGAAGGGGGTAGGCAGCTGTATATCAGGGAGTAAACCTTCTGAGAATAAAAACAGCTGGAGCTTGTTAAGCTAATTACACAAGGGAAAGGATATTGTACTGGGAACTCCTCAGATGAATCTGATTTGTGGTGAGGGGAGAGATATAAAAGCTCATTTAGGAACGACATGAACATGCTGTGTAGGTAGCTGTTTATCAGTAAATACCTGCACTGAGATTAAGAAAAGCAGTAGCTTAATAAATTAAGTACTTCCTGGTATGGTTACTGTACTGGTAACTCCCCAAAACAATCTGGATTGTGGTGAGGGAACAGAGAAAAAAGCTCATTTAGGACATGCTCTTACGAAGGGGGTAGGCAGCTGTATATCAGGGAGTAAACCTTCTGAGAAAAAAAAGGTGGAGCTTGTTAAGGTAATTACACAGGGGAAAGGATAATGTACCGGGAACTCCTCAGAAGAATCTGATTTGTGGTGAGGGGAGAGAGATAAAAGCTCATTTAGGAACGACATGAACATGCTTCGTAGGTAGCTGTTTATCAGTAAATATCTCCACTGAGATTAAGAAAAGCAGTAGCTTAATAAATTAAGTACTTCCTGGTATGGTTACTGTACTGGTAACTCCCCAAAACAATCTGGATTGTGGTGAGGGAACAGAGAAAAAAGCTCATTTAGGACATGCTCTTACGAAGGGGGTAGGCAGCTGTATATCAGGGAGTAAACCTTCTGAGAAAAAAAAGGTGGAGCTTGTTAAGGTAATTACACAGGGGAAAGGATAATGTACTGGGAAATCCTCAGAAGAATCTGATTTGTGGTGAGGGGAGAGAGATAAAAGCTGATTTATGAACGACATGAACATGCTGCGTAGGTAGCTGTTTATCAGTAAATATCTCCACTGAGATTAAGAAAAGCAGTAGCTTAATAAATTAAGTACTTCCTGGTATGGTTACTGTACTGGTAACTCCCCCGAAGAATCTGGATTGTGGTGAGGGAACAGAGAAAAAAGCTTATTTAGGACATGCACTTACAAAGGGGGTAGGCAGCTGTATATCAGGAAGTAAACCTTCTGAGGATAAAAACAGCTGGAGCTTGTTAAGGTAATTACACAGGGGAAAGGATAATGTACTGGGAACTCCTCAGAAGAATCTGATTTGTGGTGAGGGGAGAGAGATAAAAGCTCATTTAGGAACGAAATGAACATGCTGCGTAGGTAGCTGTTTATCAGTAAATATCTCCACTGAGATTAAGAAAAGCAGTAGCCTAATAAATTAAGTACTTCCTGGTATGGTTACTGTACTGGTAACTCCGAAAAAGAATCTGGATTGTGGTGATTGAATAGAGAAAAAAGCTCATTTAGGACCTGCACTTACGAAGGGGGTAGGCAGCTGTATATCAGGGAGTAAACCTTCTGAGAACAAAAACAGCTGGAGCTTGTTAAGGTAATTACACACGGGAAAGGATAATGTACTGAGAACTCCTCAGAAGAATCTGATTTGTGGTGAGGGGAGAGAGATCAAAGCTCATTTAGAAACGACATGAACATGCTGCGTACGTAGCTGTTTATCAGTAAATATCTCCACTGAGATTAAGAAAAGCAGTAGCTTAATAAATTAAGTACTTCCTGTTATGGTTACTGTACTGGCAACTCCCCAAAAGAATCTGGATTGTGGTGAGGGAACAGAGAAAAAAGCTCCTTTAGGACCTGCACTTACGAAGGGGGTAGGCAGCTGTATATCAGGGAGTAAACCTTCTGAGAATAAAAACAGCTGGAGCTTGTTAAGGTAATTAAACAGGGGAAAGGATAATGTACTGGGAACTCCTCAGAAGAATCTGATTGTGGTGAGGGGAGAGAGATAAAAGCTCATTAAGGAATAACATGAACATGCTACGTAGGTAGCTGTTTATCAGTAAATATCTCCACTGAGATTAAGAAAAGCAATACCTTAATAAATTAAGTACTTCCTGGTATGGTTACTGTACTGTTAACTCCCCAAAAGAATCTGGATTGTGGTGAGGGAACAGAGAAAAAAGCTCATTTAGGACCTGCACTTACGAAGGGGGTAGGCAGCTGTATATCAGGGAGTAAACCTTCTGAGAATAAAAACAGCTGGAGCTTATTAAGGTAATTACACAGGGGAAAGGATAAAGTACTGGGAACTCCTCAGAAGAACCTGATTTGTGGTGAGGGGAGAGAGATAAAAGCTCATTTAGGAACGACTTGAACATGCTGCGTAGGTAGCTGGTTATCAGTAAATATCTCCACTGAGATTAAGAAAAGCAGTAGCTTAATAAATTAAGTACTTCCTGGTATGGTTACTGTATTGGTAACTCCCCAAAAGAATCTGGATTGTGGTGAGGGAACAGAGAAAAAAGCTGATTTAGGACCTGCACTTACGAAGGGGGTAGGCAGCTGTATATCAGGGAGTAAACCTTCTGAGAATAAAAACAGCTGGAGCTTGTTAAGTTAATTACACAAGGGAAAGGATATTGTACTGGGAACTCCTCAGATGAATCTGATTTGTGGTGAGGGGAGAGATATAAAAGCTCATTTAGGAACGACATGAACATGCTGTGTAGGTAGCTGTTTATCAGTAAATACCTGCACTGAGATTAAGAAAAGCAGTCGCTTAATAAACTAAGTATTTCCTGGTATGATAACTGTACTGGTAACCCCCCAAAAGAATCTGGATTGTGGTGAGGGAACAGAGAAAAAAGCTCATTTAGGACCTGCACTTACGAAGGGGGTAGGCAGCTATATTTCAGAGAGTAAACATTCTGAGAATAAAAACAGCTGGAGATTGTTGAGGTAATTACACAGGGGAAAGGATAATGTACTGGGAACTCTTCAGAAGAATCTGATTTGTGGTGAGGGGAGAGAGAGAATAGCTCATTTAGGAACGACATGAACATGCTGCATACGTAGCTGTTTATCAGTAAATATCTCCACTGAGATTAAGAAATGCAGTAGCTTAATAAATTAAGTACTTCCTGGTATGGTTACTGTACTGGTAACCCCCCAAAAGAATCTGGATTGTGGTGAGGGAACAGAGAAAAAAGCTCATTTAGGACCTGCACTTACGAAGGGGTTAGGCAGCTGTATATCAGGGAGTAAACGTTCTGAGAATAAAAACAGCTGGAACTTGTTGAGGAAATTAAACAGGGGAAAGGATAATGTACTGGGAACTCCTCAGAAGAATTTGATTTGTGGTGAGGGGAGAGAGATAAAAGCTCATTTAGGAACGACATGAACTTCCTGCGTAGGTAGCTGTTTATCAGTAAATATCTAGACTCAGATAAAGAAAAGCAGTAGCTTAATAAATTAAGTACTTCATGGTATGGTTACTGTACTGGTAACTCCCCAAAAAAATCTGGATTGTGGTGAGGGAACAGAGAAAAAAGCTCATTTAGGACCTGCACTTACGAAGGGGGTAGGCAGCTGTATATCAGGGAGTAAACATTATGAGAATAAAAACAGCTGGAGCTTGTTAAGGTAATTACACAGGGGAAAGGATAATGTACGGGGAACTCCTCAGAAGAATCTGATTTGTGGTGAGGGGAGAGAGATAAAAGCTCATTTAGGAACGACATGAACAGGCTGCGTAGGTAGATGTTTATTAGTAAATATCTCCACTGAGATTAAGAAAAGCAGTAGCTTAATAAATTAAGTACTTCCTGTTATGGTTACTGTACTGGTAACTCCCCAAAAGAATCTGGATTGTGGTGAGGGAACAGAGAAAAAAGCTCCTTTAGGACCTGCACTTACGAAGGGGGTAGGCAGCTGTATATCAGGGAGTAAACCTTCTGAGAATAAAAACAGCTGGAGCTTGTTAAGGTAATTAAACAGGGGAAAGGATAATGTACTGGGAACTCCTCAGAAGAATCTGATTGTGGTGAGGGGAGATAGATAAAAGCTCATTAAGGAACAACATGAACATGCTACGTAGGTAGCTGTTTATCAGTAAATATCTCCACTGAGATTAAGAAAAGCAATAGCTTAATAAATTAAGTACTTCCTGGTATGGTTACTGTACTGTTAACTCCCCAAAAGAATCTGGATTGTGGTGAGGGAACAGAGAAAAAAGCTCATTTAGGACCTGCACTTACGAAGGGGGTAGGCAGCTGTATATCAGGGAGTAAACCTTCTGAGAATAAAAACAGCTGGAGCTTATTAAGGTAATTACACAGGGGAAAGGATAAAGTACTGGGAACTCCTCAGAAGAACCTGATTTGGGGTGAGGGGAGAGAGATAAAAGCTCATTTAGGAACGACTTGAACATGCTGCGTAGGTAGCTGTTTATCAGTAAATATCTCCACTGAGATTAAGAAAAGCAGTCGCTTAATAAACTAAGTATTTCCTGGTATGGTAACTGTACTGGTAACCCCCCAAAAGAATCTGGATTGTGGTGAGGGAACAGAGAAAAAAGCTCATTTAGGACCTGCACTTACGAAGGGGGTAGGCAGCTATATTTCAGAGAGTAAACATTCTGAGAATAAAAACAGCTGGAGATTGTTGAGGTAATTACACAGGGGAAAGGATAATGTACTGGGAACTCTTCAGAAGAATCTGATTTGTGGTGAGGGGAGAGAGAGAATAGCTCATTTAGGAACGACATGAACATGCTGCATACGTAGCTGTTTATCAGTAAATATCTCCACTGAGATTAAGAAAAGCAGTAGCTTAATAAATTAAGTACTTCCTGGTATGTTTACTGTACTGGTAACCCCCCAAAAGAATCTGGATTGTGGTGAGGGAACAGAGAAAAAAGCTCATTTAGGACCTGCACTTACGAAGGGGGTAGGCAGCTGTATATCAGGGAGTAAACGTTCTGAGAATAAAAACAGCTGGAACTTGTTGAGGTAATTAAACAGGGGAAAGGATAATGTACTGGGAACTCCTCAGAAGAATTTGATTTGTGGTGAGGGGAGAGAGATAAAAGCTCATTTAGGAACGACATGAACTTCCTGCGTAGGTAGCTGTTTATCAGTAAATATCTAGACTCAGATAAAGAAAAGCAGTAGCTTAATAAATTAAGTACTTCATTGTATGGTTACTGTACTGGTAACTCCCCAAAAAAATCTGGATTGTGGTGAGG
This sequence comes from Perognathus longimembris pacificus, assembly GCF_023159225.1. NCBI lineage: Eukaryota > Metazoa > Chordata > Mammalia > Rodentia > Heteromyidae > Perognathus > Perognathus longimembris. Next base: position 56,697 of record NW_025958427.1, on the reverse strand, counting down.
GTACAGAGAAAAATGCTCATTTAGGACCTGCACTTACGAAGGGGGTAGGCAGCTGTATATCAGGGAGTAAACATTATGAGAATAAAAACAGCTGGAGCTTGTTAAGGTAATTACACAGGGGAAAGGATAATGTACGGGGAACTCTTGAGAAGAATCTGATTTGTGGTGAGGGGAGAGAGATAAAAGCTCATTTAGGAACGACATGAACAGGCTGCGTAGGTAGATGTTTATTAGTAAATATCTCCACTGAGATTAAGAGAAGCAGTAGCTTAATAAATTAAGTACTTCCTGGTTTGGTTACTGTACTGGTAACTCCGCAAAAGAATCTGGATTGTGGTGAGGAAACAGAGAAAAAAGGTCATTTAGGACCTGCACTTACGAAGGGGGTAGGCAGCTGTATATCAGGGAGTAAACCTTCTGAGAATAAAAACAGCTGGAGCTTGTTAAGGTAATTACACAGGGGAAAGGATAATGTACTGGGAACTCCTCAGAAGAATCTGATTTGTGGTGAGGGGAGAGAGATAAAAGCTCATTTAGGAACGACATGAACTTGCTGCATACGAAGCTGTTTATCAGTAAATATCTCCACTGAGATTAAGAAAATCAGTAGCTTAATAGATTAGGTACTTCCTGGTATGGTTACTGTACTGGTAACTCCCAAAAAGAATCTGGATTGTGGTGAGGGAACAGAGAAAAAAGCTCATTTAGGACCTGCACTTACGAAGGGGGTAGGCAGCTGTATATCAGGGAGTAAACGTTCTGAGAATAAACACAGCTGGAACTTGTTGAGGTAATTAAACAGGGGAAAGGATAATGTACTGGGAACTCCTCAGAAGAATCTGATTTGTGGTGAGGGGAGAGAGATAAAAGCTCATTTAGGAACGACATGAACTTCCTGCGTAGGTAGCTGTTTATCAGTAAATATCTCCACTCAGATAAAGAAAAGCAGTAGCTTAATAAATTAAGTACTTCATGGTATAGTTACTGTACTGGTAACTCCCCAAAAAAATCTGTATTGTGGTGAGGGAACAGAGAAAAAAGCTCATTTAGGACCTGCACTTACGAAGGGGGTAGGCAGCTGTATATCAGGGAGTAAACATTCCGAGAAAAAAAACAGCTGGAGCTTGTTAAGGTAATTACACAGGGGAAAGGATAATGTACTGGGAACTCCTCAGAAGAATCTGATTTGTGGTGAGGGGAGAGAGATAAAAGCTCATTTAGGAACGACATGAACAGGCTGCGTAGGTAGCTGTTTATTAGTAAATATCTCCACTGAGATTAAGAAAAGCAGTAGCTTAATAAATTAAGTACTTCCTGGTATGGTTACTGTACTGGTAATTCCCCAAAAGAATCTGGATTGTGGTGAGAGAACAGAGAAAAAAGCTCATTTAGGACCTGCACTTACGAAGGGGGTAGGCAGCTGTATATCAGGGAGTAAACCTTCTGAGAATAAAAACAGCTGGAGCTTGTTAAGGTAATTACACAGGGGAAAGGATAATGTACTGGGAACTCCTCAGAAGAATCTGATTTGTGGTGAGGGGAGAGAGATAAAAGCTCATTTAGGAATGACATGAACATGCTGCTTCGGTAGCTGTTTATCAGTAAATATCTCCACTGAGATTAAGAAAAGCAGTAGCTTAATAAATTAAGTACTTCCTGGTATGGTTACTGTACTGGTAACTCCCCAAAAGAATCTGGATTGTGGTGAGGGAACAGAGAAAAAAGCTCATTTAGGACCTGCACTTACGAAGGGGGTAGGCAGCTGTATATCAGGGAGTAAACCTTCTCAGAATAAAAACAGCTGGAGCTTGTTAAGGTAATTACTCAGGGGAAAAGACGAAGTACTGGGAACTCCTCAGAAGAATCTGATTTGTGGTGGGGGAGAGAGATAAAAGCTCATTTAGGAACGACATGTACATGCTGCATACGAAGGTGTTTATCAGTAAATATCTCCACTGAGATTAAGAAAAGCAGTAGCTTAATAAATTAAGTACTTCCTGGTATGGTTACTGTACTGGTAACTCCCCAAAAGAATCTGGATTGTGGTGAGGGAACAGAGAAAAAAGCTCACTTAGGACCTGCACTTACGAAGTGGGTAGGCAGCTGTATATCAGGGAGTAAACCTTCTGAGAAAAAAAACAGCTGGAGCTTGTTAAGGTAATTACACAGGGGAAAGGATAATGTACTGGGAACTCCTCAGAAGAATCTGATTTGTGGTGAGGGGAGAGAGATAAAAGCTCATTTAGGAACGACATGAACATGCTGCGTAGGTAGCTGTTTATCAGTAAATATCTCCACTGAGATTAAGAAAAGCAGTAGCTTAATAAATTAAGTACTTCCTGGTATGGTTACTGTACTGGTAACTCCCCAAAATAATCTGGATTGTGGTGAGGGAACAGAGAAAAAGGCTCATTTAGGACCTGCACTTACGAAGGGGGTAGGCAGCTGTATATCAGGAGGTAAACCTTCTGAGAATAAAAACAGCTGGAGCTTGTTAAGGTAATTACACAGGGGAAAAATTGAAGTAGTGGGAACTCCTCAGAAGAATCCGATTTGTGGTGAGGGGAGAGAGATAAAAGCTCATTTAGGAACGACATGAACATGCTGCATAGGTAGCTGTTTATCAGTAAATATCTCCACTGAGATTAAGAAAAGCAGTAGCTTAATAAATTAAGTACTTCCTGGTTTGGTTACTGTACTGGTAACTCCCCAAAAGAATCTGGATTGTGGTGAGGGAACAGAGAAAAAAGCTCATTTAGGACCTGCACTTACGAAGGGGGTAGGCAGCTGTATATCAGGGAGTAAACCTTCTGAGAATAAAAACAGCTGGAGCTTGTTAAGGTAATTACACAGGGGAAAGGATAATGTACTGGGAACTCCTCAGAAGAATCTGATTTGTGGTGAGGGGAGAGAGATAAAAGCTCATTTAGGAACGACATGAACTTGCTGCATACGAAGCTGTTTATCAGTAAATATCTCCACTGAGATTAAGAAAATCAGTAGCTTAATAGATTAGGTACTTCCTGGTATGGTTACTGTACTGGTAACTCCCAAAAAGAATCTGGATTGTGGTGAGGGAACAGAGAAAAAAGCTCATTTAGGACCTGCACTTACGAAGGGGGTAGGCAGCTGTATATCAGGGAGTAAACCTTCTGAGAATAAAAACAGCTGGAGCTTGTTAAGGTAATTACACAGGGGAAAGGATAATGTATTGGGAACTCCTCAGAAGAATCTCATTTGTGGTGAGGGGAGAGAGATAAAAGCTCATTTAGGAACGACATGAACATGCTGCGTAGGTAGCTGTTTATCAGTAAATATCTCCACTGAGATTAAGAAAAGCAGTAGCTTAATAAATTAAGTACTTCCTGGTATGGTTACTGTACTGGTAACTCCCCAAAAGAATCTGGATTGTGGTGAGGGATCAGAGAAAAAAGCTCATTTAGGACCTGCACTTACGAAGGGGGTAGGCAGCTGTATATCAGGGAGTAAACCTTCTGAGAATAAAAACAGCTGGAGCTTGTTAAGGTAATTACACAGGGGAAAGGATAATGTACTGGGAACTCCTCAGAAGAATCTGATTTGTGGTGGGGGAGAGAGATAAAAGCTCATTTAGGAACGACATGAACATGCTTCATACGAAGTTGTTTATCAGTAAATATCTCCACTGAGATTAAGAAAAGAAGTAGCTTAATAAATTAAGTACTTCCTGGTATGGTTACTGTACTGGTAACTCCCCAAAAGAATCTGGATTGTGGTGAGGGAACAGAGAGAAAAGCTCATTTAGGACCTGCACTTACGAAGGGGGTAGGCAGCTGTATATCAGGGAGTAAACCTTCTGAGAATAAAAACAGCTGGAGCTTGTTAAGGTAATTACAGAGGGGAAAGGATAATGTACTGGGAACTCCTCAGAAGAATCTCATTTGTGGTGAGGGGAGAGAGATAAAAGCTCATTTAGGAACGAAATGAACATGCTGCGTAGGTAGCTGTTTATCAGTAAATATCTCCACTCAGATAAAGAAAAGCAGTAGCTTAATAAATTAAGTATTTCCTGGTATGGTAACTGTACTGGTAACCCCCCAAAAGAATCTGGATTGTGGTGAGGGAACAGAGAAAAAAGCTCATTTAGGACCTGCACTTACGAAGGGGGTAGGCAGCTATATTTCAGAGAGTAAACATTCTGAGAATAAAAACAGCTGGAGATTGTTGAGGTAATTACACAGGGGAAAGGATAATGTACTGGGAACTCTTCAGAAGAATCTGATTTGTGGTGAGGGGAGAGAGAGAATAGCTCATTTAGGAACGACATGAACATGCTGCATACGTAGCTGTTTATCAGTAAATATCTCCACTGAGATTAAGAAAAGCAGTAGCTTAATAAATTAAGTACTTCCTGGTATGTTTACTGTACTGGTAACCCCCCAAAAGAATCTGGATTGTGGTGAGGGAACAGAGAAAAAAGCTCATTTAGGACCTGCACTTACGAAGGGGGTAGGCAGCTGTATATCAGGGAGTAAACGTTCTGAGAATAAAAACAGCTGGAACTTGTTGAGGTAATTAAACAGGGGAAAGGATAATGTACTGGGAACTCCTCAGAAGAATTTGATTTGTGGTGAGGGGAGAGAGATAAAAGCTCATTTAGGAACGACATGAACTTCCTGCGTAGGTAGCTGTTTATCAGTAAATATCTAGACTCAGATAAAGAAAAGCAGTAGCTTAATAAATTAAGTACTTCATTGTATGGTTACTGTACTGGTAACTCCCCAAAAAAATCTGGATTGTGGTGAGGGTACAGAGAAAAATGCTCATTTAGGACCTGCACTTACGAAGGGGGTAGGCAGCTGTATATCAGGGAGTAAACATTATGAGAATAAAAACAGCTGGAGCTTGTTAAGGTAATTACACAGGGGAAAGGATAATGTACGGGGAACTCTTGAGAAGAATCTGATTTGTGGTGAGGGGAGAGAGATAAAAGCTCATTTAGGAACGACATGAACAGGCTGCGTAGGTAGATGTTTATTAGTAAATATCTCCACTGAGATTAAGAGAAGCAGTAGCTTAATAAATTAAGTACTTCCTGGTTTGGTTACTGTACTGGTAACTCCGCAAAAGAATCTGGATTGTGGTGAGGAAACAGAGAAAAAAGGTCATTTAGGACCTGCACTTACGAAGGGGGTAGGCAGCTGTATATCAGGGAGTAAACCTTCTGAGAATAAAAACAGCTGGAGCTTGTTAAGGTAATTACACAGGGGAAAGGATAATGTACTGGGAACTCCTCAGAAGAATCTGATTTGTGGTGAGGGGAGAGAGATAAAAGCTCATTTAGGAACGACATGAACTTGCTGCATACGAAGCTGTTTATCAGTAAATATCTCCACTGAGATTAAGAAAATCAGTAGCTTAATAGATTAGGTACTTCCTGGTATGGTTACTGTACTGGTAACTCCCAAAAAGAATCTGGATTGTGGTGAGGGAACAGAGAAAAAAGCTCATTTAGGACCTGCACTTACGAAGGGGGTAGGCAGCTGTATATCAGGGAGTAAACGTTCTGAGAATAAACACAGCTGGAACTTGTTGAGGTAATTAAACAGGGGAAAGGATAATGTACTGGGAACTCCTCAGAAGAATCTGATTTGTGGTGAGGGGAGAGAGATAAAAGCTCATTTAGGAACGACATGAACTTCCTGCGTAGGTAGCTGTTTATCAGTAAATATCTCCACTCAGATAAAGAAAAGCAGTAGCTTAATAAATTAAGTACTTCATGGTATAGTTACTGTACTGGTAACTCCCCAAAAAAATCTGTATTGTGGTGAGGGAACAGAGAAAAAAGCTCATTTAGGACCTGCACTTACGAAGGGGGTAGGCAGCTGTATATCAGGGAGTAAACATTCCGAGAAAAAAAACAGCTGGAGCTTGTTAAGGTAATTACACAGGGGAAAGGATAATGTACTGGGAACTCCTCAGAAGAATCTGATTTGTGGTGAGGGGAGAGAGATAAAAGCTCATTTAGGAACGACATGAACAGGCTGCGTAGGTAGCTGTTTATTAGTAAATATCTCCACTGAGATTAAGAAAAGCAGTAGCTTAATAAATTAAGTACTTCCTGGTATGGTTACTGTACTGGTAATTCCCCAAAAGAATCTGGATTGTGGTGAGAGAACAGAGAAAAAAGCTCATTTAGGACCTGCACTTACGAAGGGGGTAGGCAGCTGTATATCAGGGAGTAAACCTTCTGAGAATAAAAACAGCTGGAGCTTGTTAAGGTAATTACACAGGGGAAAGGATAATGTACTGGGAACTCCTCAGAAGAATCTGATTTGTGGTGAGGGGAGAGAGATAAAAGCTCATTTAGGAATGACATGAACATGCTGCTTCGGTAGCTGTTTATCAGTAAATATCTCCACTGAGATTAAGAAAAGCAGTAGCTTAATAAATTAAGTACTTCCTGGTATGGTTACTGTACTGGTAACTCCCCAAAAGAATCTGGATTGTGGTGAGGGAACAGAGAAAAAAGCTCATTTAGGACCTGCACTTACGAAGGGGGTAGGCAGCTGTATATCAGGGAGTAAACCTTCTCAGAATAAAAACAGCTGGAGCTTGTTAAGGTAATTACTCAGGGGAAAAGACGAAGTACTGGGAACTCCTCAGAAGAATCTGATTTGTGGTGGGGGAGAGAGATAAAAGCTCATTTAGGAACGACATGTACATGCTGCATACGAAGGTGTTTATCAGTAAATATCTCCACTGAGATTAAGAAAAGCAGTAGCTTAATAAATTAAGTACTTCCTGGTATGGTTACTGTACTGGTAACTCCCCAAAAGAATCTGGATTGTGGTGAGGGAACAGAGAAAAAAGCTCACTTAGGACCTGCACTTACGAAGTGGGTAGGCAGCTGTATATCAGGGAGTAAACCTTCTGAGAAAAAAAACAGCTGGAGCTTGTTAAGGTAATTACACAGGGGAAAGGATAATGTACTGGGAACTCCTCAGAAGAATCTGATTTGTGGTGAGGGGAGAGAGATAAAAGCTCATTTAGGAACGACATGAACATGCTGCGTAGGTAGCTGTTTATCAGTAAATATCTCCACTGAGATTAAGAAAAGCAGTAGCTTAATAAATTAAGTACTTCCTGGTATGGTTACTGTACTGGTAACTCCCCAAAATAATCTGGATTGTGGTGAGGGAACAGAGAAAAAGGCTCATTTAGGACCTGCACTTACGAAGGGGGTAGGCAGCTGTATATCAGGAGGTAAACCTTCTGAGAATAAAAACAGCTGGAGCTTGTTAAGGTAATTACACAGGGGAAAAATTGAAGTAGTGGGAACTCCTCAGAAGAATCCGATTTGTGGTGAGGGGAGAGAGATAAAAGCTCATTTAGGAACGACATGAACATGCTGCATAGGTAGCTGTTTATCAGTAAATATCTCCACTGAGATTAAGAAAAGCAGTAGCTTAATAAATTAAGTACTTCCTGGTTTGGTTACTGTACTGGTAACTCCCCAAAAGAATCTGGATTGTGGTGAGGGAACAGAGAAAAAAGCTCATTTAGGACCTGCACTTACGAAGGGGGTAGGCAGCTGTATATCAGGGAGTAAACCTTCTGAGAATAAAAACAGCTGGAGCTTGTTAAGGTAATTACACAGGGGAAAGGATAATGTACTGGGAACTCCTCAGAAGAATCTGATTTGTGGTGAGGGGAGAGAGATAAAAGCTCATTTAGGAACGACATGAACTTGCTGCATACGAAGCTGTTTATCAGTAAATATCTCCACTGAGATTAAGAAAATCAGTAGCTTAATAGATTAGGTACTTCCTGGTATGGTTACTGTACTGGTAACTCCCAAAAAGAATCTGGATTGTGGTGAGGGAACAGAGAAAAAAGCTCATTTAGGACCTGCACTTACGAAGGGGGTAGGCAGCTGTATATCAGGGAGTAAACCTTCTGAGAATAAAAACAGCTGGAGCTTGTTAAGGTAATTACACAGGGGAAAGGATAATGTATTGGGAACTCCTCAGAAGAATCTCATTTGTGGTGAGGGGAGAGAGATAAAAGCTCATTTAGGAACGACATGAACATGCTGCGTAGGTAGCTGTTTATCAGTAAATATCTCCACTGAGATTAAGAAAAGCAGTAGCTTAATAAATTAAGTACTTCCTGGTATGGTTACTGTACTGGTAACTCCCCAAAAGAATCTGGATTGTGGTGAGGGATCAGAGAAAAAAGCTCATTTAGGACCTGCACTTACGAAGGGGGTAGGCAGCTGTATATCAGGGAGTAAACCTTCTGAGAATAAAAACAGCTGGAGCTTGTTAAGGTAATTACACAGGGGAAAGGATAATGTACTGGGAACTCCTCAGAAGAATCTGATTTGTGGTGGGGGAGAGAGATAAAAGCTCATTTAGGAACGACATGAACATGCTTCATACGAAGTTGTTTATCAGTAAATATCTCCACTGAGATTAAGAAAAGAAGTAGCTTAATAAATTAAGTACTTCCTGGTATGGTTACTGTACTGGTAACTCCCCAAAAGAATCTGGATTGTGGTGAGGGAACAGAGAGAAAAGCTCATTTAGGACCTGCACTTACGAAGGGGGTAGGCAGCTGTATATCAGGGAGTAAACCTTCTGAGAATAAAAACAGCTGGAGCTTGTTAAGGTAATTACAGAGGGGAAAGGATAATGTACTGGGAACTCCTCAGAAGAATCTCATTTGTGGTGAGGGGAGAGAGATAAAAGCTCATTTAGGAACGAAATGAACATGCTGCGTAGGTAGCTGTTTATCAGTAAATATCTCCACTGAGATTAAGAAAAGCAGTAGCTTAATAAATTAAGTACTTCCTGGTATGGTTACTGTACTGGTAACTCCCAAAATAATCTGGATTGTGGTGAGGGAACAGAGAAAAAAGCTCATTTAGGACCTGCACTTACGAAGGGGGTAGGCAGCTGTATATCAGGGAGTAAACCTTCTGAGAATAAAAACAGCTGGAGCTTGTTAAGGTAATTACACAGGGGAAAAGATGAAGTAGTGGGAACTCCTCAGAAGAATCCGATTTGTGGTGAGGGGAGAGAGATAAAAGCTCATTTAGGAACGACATGAACATGCTGCATACGTTGCTGTTTATCATTAAATATCTCCACTGAGATTAAGAAAAGCAGTAGCTTAATAAATTAAGTACTTCCTGGTTTGGTTACTGTACTGGTACCTCCCCAAAAGAATCTGGATTTTGGTGAGGGAACAGAGAAAAAAGCTCATTTACGACCTGCACTTACGAAGGGGGTAGGCAGCTGTATATCAGGGAGTAAACCTTCTGAGAATAAAAACAGCTGGAGCTTGTTAAGGTAATTACACAGGGGAAAGGATAATGTACTGGGAACTCCTCAGAAGAATCTGATTTGTGGTGAGGGGAGAGAGATAAAAGCTCATTTAGGAACGACATGAACATGCTGCGTAGGTAGCTGTTTATCAGTAAATATCTCCACTGAGATTAAGAAAAGCAGTAGCTTAATAAATTAGGTACTTCCTGGTATTGTTACTGTACTGGTAACTCCCCAAAGAATCTGGATTGTGGTGAGGGAACAGAGAGAAAAGCTCATTTTGGACCTGCACTTACGAAGGGGGTAGGCAGCTGTATATCAGGGAGTAAACCTCCTGAGAATAAAAACAGCTGGAGCATGTTAAGGTAATTACACAGGGGAAAGGATAATGTACTGGGAACTCCTCAGAAGAATCTGATTTTTGGTGAGGGGAGAGAGATAAAAGCTCATTTGGAACGACATGAACATGCTGCGTAGGTAGCTGTTTATCAGGAAATATCTCCACTGAGAATAAGAAAAGCAGTAGCTTAATAAATTAAGTACTTCCTGGTATGGTTATTGTACTGGTAACTCCCCAAAAGAATCTGGATTGTGGTGAGGGAACAGAGAAAAAAGCTCCTTTAGGACCTGCACTTACGAAGGGGGTAGGCAGCTGTATATCAGGGAGTAAACCTTCTGAGAATAAAAACAGCCTGAGCTTGTTAAGGTAATTACACAGGCGAAATTATAAAGTACTGGGAACTCCTCAGAAGAATCTGATTTGTGGTGAGGGGAGAGAGATAAAAGCTCAATTACGAACGACATGAACATATTGCATACGTAGCTGTTTATCAGTACATATCTCCACTGAGATTAAGAAAAGCAGTAACTTAATAAATTAAGTACTTCCTGGTACGGTTACTGTACTGGGAACTCCCCAAAAGAATCTGGATTGTGGTGAGGGAACAGAGAAAAAAGCTCATTTAGGACCTGCACTTACGAAGGGGGTAGGCAGCTGTATATCAGGGAGTAAACCTTCTGAGAATAAAAACAGCTGGAGCTTGTTAAGGTAATTACACAGGGGAAAAGATAATGGACTGGGAACTCCTCAGAAGAATCTGATTTGTGGTGAGGGGAGAGAGATAAAAGCTCATTTAGGAACGACATGAACATGCTGCATAGGTAGCTGTTTATCAGTAAATATCTCCACTGAGATTAAGAAAAGCTGTAGCTTAATAAATTAAGTACTTTCTGGTATGGTTACTGTACTGGTAACTACCCAAAGAATCTGGATTGTGGTGAGGGAACAGAGAAAAAAGCTCATTTAGGACCTGCACTTACGAAGGGGGTAGGCAGCTGTATATCAGGGAGTAAACCTTCTGAGAATAAAAACAGCTGGATCTTGTTAAGGTAATTACACAGGGAAAACGATAATGTACTGGGAACTCCTAAGAAGAATCTGATTTGTGGTGAGGGGAGAGAGATAAAAGCTCATTTAGGAACAACATGAACATGCTGCGTAGGTAGCTGTTTATCAGTAAATATCTCCACTGAGATTAAGAAAAGCAGTAGCTTAATAAACTAAGTACTTCCTGGTATCGTTACTGTACTGGTAACTCCCCAAAAGAATCTGGATTGTGGTGAGGGAACAGAGAAAAAAGCTCATTTAGGACCTGCACTAACGAAGGGGGTAGGCAGCTGTATATCAGGGAGTAAACCTTCTGAGAATAAAAACAGCTGGAGCTTGTTAAGGTAATTACACAGGGGAAACGATAATGTACTGGGAACTCCTCAGAAGAATCTGACTTGTGGTGAGGGGAGAGAGATAAAAGCTCATTTAGGAACGACATGAACATGCTGCGTAGGTAGCTGTTTATCAGTAAATATCTCCACTGAGATTAAGAAAAGCAGTAGCTTAATAAATTAAGTACTTCCTGGTATGGTTACTGTACTGGTAACTCCCCAAAAGAATCTGGATTGTGGTGAGGGAACAGAGAAAAAAGCTCATTTAGGACCTGCACTTACGAAGGGGGTAGGCAGCTGTATATCAGGGAGTAAACCTTCTGAGAATAAAAACAGCTGGAACTTGTTAAGGTAATTACACAGGGGAAAGGATAATATACTGGGAACTCCTCAGAAGAATCTGATTTGTGGTGAGGGGAGAGAGATAAAAGGTCATTTAGGAACGACATGAACATGCTGCGTAGGTAGCTGTTTATCAGTAAATATCTCCACTGAGATTAAGAAAAGCAGTAGCTTAATAAATTAAGTACTTCCTGGTATGGTTACTGTACTGGTAACTCCCCAAAAGAATCTTTATTGTGGTGAGGGAACAGAGAAAAAAGCTCATTTAGGACCTGCACTGACGAAGGGGGTAGGCAGCTGTATATCAGGGAGCAAACCTTCTGAGAATAAAAACAGCTGGAGCTTGTTAAGGTAATTACACAGGGGAAATTGTAAAGTACTGGGAACTCCTCAGAAGAATCTGATTTGTGGTGAGTGGAGAGAGATAAATGCTCATTTAGGAACGATATGAACATGCTGCGTAGGTAGCTGTTTATCAGTAAATATCTCCACTGAGATTAAGAAAAGCAGTAGCTTAATAAATTAAGTACTTCCTGGTATGGTTACTGTACAGGTAACTCTCCAAAAGAATCTGGATTGTGGTGAGGGAACAGAGAAAAAAGCACATTTATGACCTGCTCTTACGAAGGGGGTAGGCAGCAGTATATCAGGGAGTAAACCTTCTGAGAATAAAAACAGCTGGATCTTGTTAAGGTAATTACACATGGGAAAGGATAATGTACTGGGAACTCCTCAGAAGAATCTGATTTGTGGTGAGGGGAGAGAGATAAAAGCTCATTTAGGAACGACATGAACATGCTGCTTAGGTAGCTGTTTATCAGTACATATCTCCACTGAGATTAAGAAAAGCAGTAACTTAATAAATTAAGTACTTCCTGGTACGGTTACTGTATTGGTAACTCCCCAAAAGAATCTGGATTGTGGTGAGGGAACAGAGAAAAAAGCTGATTTAGGACCTGCACTTACGAAGGGGGTAGGCAGCTGTATATCAGGGAGTAAACCTTCTGAGAATAAAAACAGCTGGAACTTGTTAAGGTAATTACACAGGGGAAAAGGTAATGGACTGGGAACTCCTCAGAAGAATCTTATTTGTGGTGAGGGGAGAGAGATAAAAGCACATTTAGGAACGACATGAACATGCTGCATAGGTAGCTGTTTATCAGTAAATATCTCAACTGAGATTAAGAAAAGCAGTAGCTTAATAAATTAAGTACTTTCTGGTATGGTTACTGTACTGGTAACTCCCCAAAACAATCTGGATTGTGGTGAGGGAACAGAGAAAAAAGCTCATTTAGGACCTGCACTTATGAAGGGGGTAGGCAGCTGTATATCAGGGAGTAAACCTTCTGAGAATAAAAACAGCTGGAGCTTTTTAAGGTAATTACACAGGGGAAAGGATAATGTACTGGGAACTCCTAAGAAGAATCTGATTTTTGGTGAGGGGAGAGAGATAAAAGCTCATTTAGGATCAACATGAACATGCTGCGTAGGTAGCTGTTTATCAGTAAATATCTCCACTGAGATTAAGAAAAGCCGTCGCTTAATAAATTAAGTACTTCTTGGTATGGTTACTGTACTGGTAACTCCCCAAAAGAATCTGGATTGTGGTGAGGGAACAGAGAAAAAAGCTCATTTAGGACCTGCACTAACGAAGGGGGTAGGCAGCTGTATATCAGGGAGTAAACCTTCTGAGAATAAAAACAGCTGGAGCTTGTTAAGGTAATTACACAGGGGAAACGATAATGTACTGGGAACTCCTCAGAAGAATCTGATTTGTGGTGAGGGGAGAGAGATAAAAGCTCATTTAGGAACGACATGAACATGCTGCGTAGGTAGCTGTTTATTAGTAAATATCTCCACTGAGATTAAGAAAAGCAGTAGCTTAATAAATTAAGTACTTCCTGGTATGGTTACTGTACTGGTAACTCCCCAAAAGAATCTGGATTGTGGTGAGGGAACAGAGAAAAAAGCTGATTTAGGACCTGCACTTACGAAGGGGGTAGGCAGCTGTATATCAGGGAGTAAACCTTCTGAGAATAAAAACAGCTGGGGCTTGTTAAGGTAATTACACAGGGGAAAGGATAATGTACTGGGAAATCCTCAGAAGAATCTGATTTGTGGTGAGGGGAGAGAGATAAAAGCTCATTTAGGATAGACATGATCATGCTGCGTAGGTAGCTGTTTATCAGTAAATATCTCCACTGAGATTAAGAAAAGCAGTAGCTTAATAAAGTAAGTACTTCCCGGTATGATTACTGTACTGGTAACTCCCCAAAAGAATCTGGATTGTGGTGAGGGAACAGAGAAAAAAGCTCATTTAGGACCTGCACTTACGAAGGGGGTAGGCAGCTGTATATCAGGGAGTAAACCTTCTGAGAATAAAAACAGCTGGAGCTTGTTAAGGTAATTACACAGGGAAAACGATAATGTACTGGGAACTCCTAAGAAGAATCTGATTTGTGGTGAGGGGAGAGAGATAAAAGCTCATTTAGGAACAACATGAACATGCTGCGTAGGTAGCTGTTTATCAGTAAATATCTCCACTGAGATTAAGAAAAGCAGTAGCTTAATAAACTAAGTACTTCCTGGTATCGTTACTGTACTGGTAACTCCCCAAAAGAATCTGGATTGTGGTGAGGGAACAGAGAAAAAAGCTCATTTAGGACCTGCACTTACGAAGGGGGTAGGCAGCTGTATATCAGGGAGTAAACCTTCTCAGAATAAAAACAGCTGGAGCTTGTTAAGGTAATTACACAGGGGAAACGATAATGTACTGGGAACTCCTCAGAAGAATCTGATTTGTGGTGAGGGGAGAGAGATAAAAGCTCATTTAGGAACGACATGAACATGCTGCGTAGGTAGCTGTTTATCAGTAAATATCTCCACTGAGATTAAGAAAAGCAGTAGCTTAATAAATTAAGTACTTCCTGGTATGGTTACTGTACTGGTAACTCCCCAAAAGAATCTGGATTGTGGTGAGGGAACAGAGAAAAAAGCTCATTTAGGACCTGCACTTACGAAGGTGGTAGGCAGCTGTATATCAGGGAGTAAATCTTCTGAGAATAAAAACAGCTGGAACTTGTTAAGGTAATTACACAGGGGAAAGGATAATGTACTGGGAACTCCTCAGAAGAATCTGATTTGTGGTGAGGGGAGAGAGATAAAAGGTCATTTAGGAACGACATGAACATGCTGCGTAGGTAGCTGTTTATCAGTAAATATCTCCACTGAGATTAAGAAAAGCAGTAGCTTAATAAATTAAGTACTTCCTGGTATGGTTACTGTACTGGTAACTCCCCAAAAGAATCTTTATTGTGGTGAGGGAACAGAGAAAAAAGCTCATTTAGGACCTGCACTGACGAAGGGGGTAGGCAGCTGTATATCAGGGAGTAAACCTTCTGAGAATAAAAACAGCTGGAGCTTGTTAAGGTAATTACACAGGGGAAATTGTAAAGTACTGGGAACTCCTCAGAAGAATCTGATTTGTGGTGAGTGGAGAGAGATAAATGCTCATTTAGGAACGACATGAACATACTGCGTAGGTAGCTGTTTATCAGTAAATATCTCCACTGAGATTAAGAAAAGCAGTAGCTTAATAAATTAAGTACTTCCTGGTATGGTTACTGTACTGGTAACTCCCCAAAAGAATCTGGATTGTGGTGAGGGAACAGCGTAAAAAGCTCATTTAGGACCTGCACTTACGAAGGGGGTAGGCAGCTGTATATCAGGGAGTAAACCTTCTGAGAATAAAAATAGCTGGAGCTTGTTAAGGTAATTACACAGGGGAAAGGATAATGTACTGGGAACTCCTCAGAAGAATCTGATTTGTGGTGAGGGGAGAGAGATAAAAGCTCATTTAGGAACGACATGAACATGCTGCGTAGGTAGCTGTTTATCAGTAAATTTCTCCACTGAGATTAAGAAAAGCAGTAGCTTAGTAAATAAAGTACTTCCTGGTATGGTTACTGTACTGGTAAGTCCCCAAAAGAATCTGGATTGTGGTGAGGGAACAGAGAAAAAAGCTCATTTAGGACCTGCACTTACGAAGGCGGTAGGCAGCTGTATATCAGGGAATAAACCTTCTGAGAATAAAAACAGCTGGTGCTTGTTAAGGTAATTACACAGGGGAAAGGATAATGTACTGGAAACTCCTCAGAAGTATCTGATTTGTGGTGAGAGGAGAGAGATAAAAGCTCATTTAGGAACGACATGAACATGCTGCTTCGGTAGCTGTTTATCAGTAAATATCTCCACTGAGATTAAGAAAAGCAGTAGCTTAATAAATTAAGTACTTCCTGGTATGGTTACTGTACTGGTAACTCCCCAAAAGAATCTGGATTGTGGTGAGGGAACAGAGAAAAAAGCTCATTTAGGACCTGCACTTACGAAGGGGGTAGGCAGCTGTATATCAGGGAGTAAACCTTCTGAGAATAAAAACAGCTGGAGCTTGTTAAGGTAATTACACAGGGGAAAGGATAATGTACTGGGAACTCCTCAGAAGAATCTGATTTGTGGTGAGGGGAGAGAGATAAAAGCTCATTTAGGAACGACATGAACATGCTGCATACATAGCTGTTTATCAGTAAATATCTCCACTGAGATTAAGAAAAGCAGTAGCTAAATAAGTTATGTATTTCCTGGTATGGTTACTGTACTGGTAACTCCCCAAAAGAATCTATATTTTGGTGAAGGAACAGAGAAAAAAGCTCATTTAGGACCTGCACTGACGAAGGGGGTAGGCAGCTGTATATCAGGGAGTAAACCTTCTGAGAATAAAAACAGCTGGAGCTTGTTAAGCTAATTACACAGGGGAAAGGATAATGTACTGGGAACTCCTCAGAGGAATCTGATTTGTGGTGAGCGGAGAGAGATAAAAGCTCATTTAAGAACGACATGAACATTCTGCGTAGGTAGCAGTTTATCAGTAAGTATCTCCACTGAGATTAAGAAAAGCAGTAGCTTAATAAATTAAGTACTTCCTGGTACTGTTACTGTACTGGTGACTCCCCCAAAGAATCTGGATTGTGGTGAGGGAACAGAGAAAAAAGCTCATTTAGGACCTGCACTTACGAAGGGGGTAGGCAGCTGTATATCAGAGAGTAAACCTTCTGAGAATAAAAACAGCTGGAGCTTGTTAAGGTAATTACACAAGGGAAAGGATAATGTACTGGGAACTCCTCAGAAGAATCTGATTTGTGGTGAGGGGAGAGAGATAAAAGCTCATTTAGGAACGACATGAACATGCTGCGTAGGTAGCTGTTTATCAGTACATATCTCCACTGAGGTTAAGAAAAGCAGTATCTTAATAAATTAAGTACTTCCTGGTATGGTTACTGTACTGGTAACTCCCCAAAAGAATCTGGATTGTGGTGAGGGAACAGAGAAAACAGCTCATTTAGGACCTGCACTTACGAAGGGTGTAGGCAGCTGTATATCAGGGAGTAAACCTTCTGAGAATAAAAACAGCTGGAGCTTGTTAAGGTAATTACACAGGGGAAATTATAAAGTACTGGGAACTCCTCAGAAGAATCTGATTTGTGGTGAGGGGAGAGAGATAAAAGCTCATTTAGGAACGACATGAACATGCTGCTTAGGTAGCTGTTTATCAGTAAATATCTCCACTGAGATTAAGAAAAGCAGTAGCTTAATAAATTAAGTACTTCCTGGTATGGTTACTCTACTGGTAACTCCCCAAAAGAATCTGGATTGTGGTGAGGGAACAGAGAAAAAAGCTCATTTAGGACCTGCACTTATGAAGGGGGTAGTCAGCAGTATATCAGGGAGTAAACCTTCTGAGAATAAAAACAGCTGGACCTTGTTAAGGTACTTACACAGTGGAAAGGATAATGTACTGCGAACTCCTCAGAAGTATCTGATTTGTGGTGAGGGGAGAGAGATAAAAGCTCATTTAGGAACGACATGAACATGCTGCGTAGGTAGCTGTTTATCAGTAAATATCTCCACTGAGATTAAGAAAAGCAGTAGCTTAATAAATTAAGTACTTCCTGGTATGGTTACTGTACTAGTAACTCCCCAAAAGAATCTGGATTGTGTTGAGGGAACAGCGAAAAAAGCTCATTTATGACCCGCACTTACGAAGTGGGTAGGCAGTTGTTTATCAGGGAGTAAACCTTCTGAGAATAAAAACAGCTGGAGCATGTTAAGGTAATTACACAGGGGAAAGGATAATGTACTGGGAACTGCTCAGAAAAATCTGATTTGTGGTGAGGGGAGAGAGATAAAAGCTCATTTAGGAGCGACATGAACAGGCTGCGTAGGTAGCTGTTTGTCACTAAATATCTCCACTGAGATTAAGAAAAGCAGTAGCTTAATAAATTATGTACTTCCTGGTATGGTTACTGTACTAGTAACTCCCCAAAAGAATCTGGATTGTGGTGAGGGAACAGAGAAAAAAGCTCATTTAGGACCTGCACTTACGAAGGGGGTAGGCAGCTTTATATCAGGGAGTAAACCTTCTGAGAATAAAAACAGCTGGAGCTTGTTAAGGTAATTACACAGGGGAAAGGATAATGTACTGGGAACAATTCAGAAGAATCTGATTTGTGGTGAGGGGAGAGAGATAAAAGCTCATTTAGGAACGACATGAACATGCTTCGTAGGTAGCTGTTTATCAGTAAATATCTCCACTGAGATTAAGAAAAGCAGTAGCTTAATAAACTAAGTACTTCCTGGAATGGTTACTGTACTGGTAACTCCCCAAAAGAATCTGGATTGTGGTGAGGGAACAGAGAAAAAATCTCATTTAGGACCTGCACTTTCGAAGGGGGTAGGCATCTGTATATCAGGGAGTAAACCTTCTGAGAATAAATACAGCTGGAGCTTGTTAAGGTAATTACACAGGGGAAGGATAATGTACTGGGAACTCCTCAGAAGAATCTGATGTGTGGTGAGGGTAGAGAGATAAAAGCTCATTTAGGAACGACATTAACATGCTGCGTAGGTAGCTGTTTATCAGTAAATATCTCCACTGAGATTAAGAAAAGCAGTAGCTTAATAAATTAATTACTTCCTGGTATGGTTACTGTACTGGTAACTCCCCCAAAGAATCTGGATTGTGGTGAGGGAACAGAGAAAAAAGCTCATTTAGGACCTGCACTTACGAAGGGGGTAGGCAGCTGTATATCAGGGAGTAAACCTTCTGAGAATAAAAACAGCTGGAGCTTGTTAAGGTAATTACACAGGGGAAAGGATAATGTACTGGGAACTCCTCAGAAGAATCTGATTTGTGGTGAGGGGAGAGAGATAAAAGCTCATTTAGGAACGACATGAACATGCTGCATACATAGCTCTTTATCAGTAAATATCTCCACTGAGATTAAGAAAAGCAGTAGCTAAATAAGTTATGTACTTCCTGGTATGGTTACTGTACTGGTAACTCCCCAAAAGAATCTGGATTTTGGTGAAGGAACAGAGAAAAAATCTCATTTAGGACCTGCACTGACGAAGGGGGTAGGCAGCTGTATATCAGGGAGTAAACCTTCTGAGAATAAAAACAGCTGGAGCTTGTTAAGCTAATTACACAGGGGAAAGGATAATGTACTGGGAACTCCTCAGAGGAATCTGATTTGTGGTGAGGGGAGAGAGATAAAAGCTCATTTAAGAACGACATGAACATTCTGCATAGGTAGCAGTTTATCAGTAAGTATCTCCACTGAGATTAAGAAAAGCAGTAGCTTAATAAATTAAGTACTTCCTGGTACTGTTACTGTACTGGTAACTCCCCCAAAGAATCTGGATTGTGGTGAGGGAACAGAGAAAAAAGCTCATTTAGGACCTGCACTTACGAAGGGTGTAGGCAGCTGTATATCAGGGAGTAAAACTTCTGAGAATAAAAACAGCTGGAGCTTGTTAAGGTAATTACACAGGGGAAAGGATAATGTACTGGGAACTCCTCAGAAGAATCTGATTTGTGGTGAGGGGAGAGAGATAAAAACTCATTTAGGAACGGCATGAACATGCTGTGTAAGTAGCTGTTTATCAGTAAATATCTCCACTGGGATTAAGAAAAGCAGTAGCTTAATAAATTAAGTACTTCCTGGTATGGTTACTGTACTGGTAACTCCCCAAAAGAATCTGGATTGTGGTGAGGGAACAGAGAAAAAAGCTCATTTAGGACTTGCACTTACGAAGGGGGTAGGCAGCTGTATATCAGGGAGTAAACCTTCTGAGAATAAAAACAGCTGGAGCTTGTTAAGGTAATTACACAGGGGAAAGGATAATGTCCTGGGAACTCCTCAGAAGAATCTGATTTGAGGTGATGGGAGAGAGAAAAAAGCTCATTTAGGAACGACATGAACATGCTGCGTAGGTAGCTGTTTATCAGTAAATATCTCCACTGAGATTAAGAAAAGCAGTAGCTTAATAAATTAAGTACTTCCTGGTATGGTTACTGTACTGGTAACTCACCAAAAGAATCTGGATTGTGGTGAGAGAACTGAGAAAAAAGCTCATTTAGGACCTGCACTTACGAAGGGGGTAGGCAGCTGTATATCAGGGAGTAAACCTTCTGAGAATAAAAACAGCTGGAGCTTGTTAAGGTAATTACACAGAGGAAAGGATAAAGTATTGGGAACTACTCAGAAGAATCTGATTTGTGGTGAGGGGAGAGAGATAAAAGCTCACTTAGGAACGACATGAACATGCTGGGTAGGTAGCTGTTTATCAGTAAATATCTCCACTGAGATTAAGAAAAGCAGTATCTTAATAAATTAAGTACTTCCTGGTATGGTCACTGTACTGGTAACTCCCCAAAAGAATCTGGATTGTGGTGAGGCAAGAGAAAAAAAGCTCATTTAGAACCTGCACTTACGAAGGGGGTAGGCAGCTGTATATCAGGGAGTAAACCTTCTGAGAATAAAAACAGCTGGGGCTTGTTAAGGTAATTACACAGGGGAAATTACAAAGTACTGGGAATTCCTCAGAAGAATCTTATTTGTGGTGAGGGGAGAGACATAAAAGGTCATTTAGGAACGACATGAACATGCTGCGTAGGTAGCTGTTTATCAGTAAATATCTCCACTGAGATTAAGAAAAGCAGTAGCTTAATAAATTAAGTACTTCCTGGTATGGTTACTGTACTGGTAACTCCCCAAAAGAATCTGGATTGTGGTGAGGGAACAGAGAAAAAAGCTCATTTAGGACCTGCACTGACGAAGGGGGTAGGCAGCTGTATATCAGGGAGTAAACCTTCTGAGAATAAAAACAGCTGGAGCTTGTTAAGGTAATTACACAGGGGAAAGGATAATGTACTGGGAACTCCTCAGAAGAATCTGATTTGTGGTGAGGGGAGAGAGATAAAAGCTCATTTGGGAACGACATGAACATGCTGCGTAGGTAGATGTTTATCAGTAAATATCTCCACTGAGATTAAGAAAAGCAGTAGCTTAATAAATTAAGTACTTCCTGGAATGGTTACTGTACAGGTAACTCCCCAAAAGAATCTGGATTGTGGTGAGGGAACAGAGAAAAAAGCTCATTTAGGACCTTCACTTACGAATTTGGTTGGCAGCTGTATATCAGGGAGTAAACCTTCTGAGAATAAAAACAGCTGGAGCTTGTTAAGGTAATTACACAGGGGAAAGGATAATGTACTGGAAACTCCTCAGAAGAATCTGATTTGTGGTGAGGGGAGAGAGATAAAAGTTCATTTAGGAAAGACATGAACATGCTGCGTAGGTAGCTGTTTATCAGTAAATATCTCCACTGAGATTAAGAAAAGCAGTAGCTTAATAAATTAAGTACTTCGTGGTATGGTTACTGTACTGGTAACTCCCCAAAAGAATCTGGATTGTGGTGAGGGAACAGAGAAAAAAGCTCATTTAGGACCTGCACTTACGAAGGGGGTAGGCAGCTGTATATCAGGGAGTAAACCTTCTGAGAATAAAAACAGCTGGAGCTTGTTAAGGTAATTACACAGGGGAAAGGATAATGTACTGGGAACTCCTCTGAAGAATCTGATTTGTGGTGAGGGGAGAGAGATAAAAGCTCATTTAGGAACGACATGAACATGCTGCGTAGGTAGCTGTTTATCAGTAAATATCTCCACTGAGATTAAGAAATGCAGTAGCTTAATAAATTAAGTATTTCCAGGTATGATTACTGTACTGGTAACTCCCCAAAAGAATCTGGATTGTGGTGAGGGAACAGAGAAAAAAGCTCATTTAGGACCTGCACTTACGAAGGGGGTAGGCAGCTGTATATCAGGGAGTAAACCTTCTGAGAATAAAAACAGCTGGAGCTTGTTAAGGTAATTACACAGGGGAAAGGATAAAGTACTGGGAGCTCCACAGAAGAATCTGATTTTGGTGAGGGGAGAGAGATAAAAGCTCATTTAGGAACGACATGAACATGCTGCGTAGGTAGCTGTTTTTCAGTAAATATCTCCACTGAGATTAAGAAAAGCAGTAGCTTAATAAATTAAGTACTTCCTGGTATGGTTACTGTACTGGTAACTCCCCAAAAGAATCTGGATTGTGGTGAGGGAACAGAGAAAAAAGCTCATTTAGGACCTGCACTGACGAAGGGGGTAGGCAGCTGTATATCAGGGAGCAAACCTTCTGAGAATAAAAACAGCTGGAGCTTGTTAAGGTAATTACACAGGGGAAATTGTAAAGTACTGGGAACTCCTCAGAAGAATCTGATTTGTGGTGAGGGGAGAGAGATAAATGCTCATTTAGGAACGAAATGAACATGCTGCGTAGGTAGCTGTTTATCAGTAAATATCTCCACTGAGATTAAGAAAAGCAGTAGCTTAATAAATTAAGTACTTCCTGGTATGGTTACTGTACTCGTAACTCCCCAAAAGAATCTGGACTGTGGTGAGGGAACAGAGAAAAAAGCTCATTTTGGACCTGCACTTACAAAGGGGGTAGGCAGCTGTATATCAGGGAGTAAACCTTCTGAGAATAAAAACAGCTGGAGCTTGTTAAGTTAATTACACAGGGGAAAGGATAATGTACTGGGAACTCCTCAGAAGAATCTGATTTGTGGTGAGGGGAGAGAGATAAAAGCTCACTTAGGAACGACATGAACATGCTGGGTAGGTAGCTGTTTATCAGTAAATATCTCCACTGAGATTAAGAAAAGCAGTATCTTAATAAATTAAGTACTTCCTGGTATGGTCACTGTACTGGTAACTCCCCAAAAGAATCTGGATTGTGGTGAGGCAAGAGAAAAAAAGCTCATTTAGAACCTGCACTTACGAAGGGGGTAGGCAGCTGTATATCAGGGAGTAAACCTTCTGAGAATAAAAACAGCTGGGGCTTGTTAAGGTAATTACACAGGGGAAATTACAAAGTACTGGGAATTCCTCAGAAGAATCTTATTTGTGGTGAGGGGAGAGACATAAAAGGTCATTTAGGAACGACATGAACATGCTGCGTAGGTAGCTGTTTATCAGTAAATATCTCCACTGAGATTAAGAAAAGCAGTAGCTTAATAAATTAAGTACTTCCTGGTATGGTTACTGTACTGGTAACTCCCCAAAAGAATCTGGATTGTGGTGAGGGAACAGAGAAAAAAGCTCATTTAGGACCTGCACTGACGAAGGGGGTAGGCAGCTGTATATCAGGGAGTAAACCTTCTGAGAATAAAAACAGCTGGAGCTTGTTAAGGTAATTACACAGGGGAAAGGATAATGTACTGGGAACTCCTCAGAAGAATCTGATTTGTGGTGAGGGGAGAGAGATAAAAGCTCATTTGGGAACGACATGAACATGCTGCGTAGGTAGATGTTTATCAGTAAATATCTCCACTGAGATTAAGAAAAGCAGTAGCTTAATAAATTAAGTACTTCCTGGAATGGTTACTGTACAGGTAACTCCCCAAAAGAATCTGGATTGTGGTGAGGGAACAGAGAAAAAAGCTCATTTAGGACCTTCACTTACGAATTTGGTTGGCAGCTGTATATCAGGGAGTAAACCTTCTGAGAATAAAAACAGCTGGAGCTTGTTAAGGTAATTACACAGGGGAAAGGATAATGTACTGGAAACTCCTCAGAAGAATCTGATTTGTGGTGAGGGGAGAGAGATAAAAGTTCATTTAGGAAAGACATGAACATGCTGCGTAGGTAGCTGTTTATCAGTAAATATCTCCACTGAGATTAAGAAAAGCAGTAGCTTAATAAATTAAGTACTTCGTGGTATGGTTACTGTACTGGTAACTCCCCAAAAGAATCTGGATTGTGGTGAGGGAACAGAGAAAAAAGCTCATTTAGGACCTGCACTTACGAAGGGGGTAGGCAGCTGTATATCAGGGAGTAAACCTTCTGAGAATAAAAACAGCTGGAGCTTGTTAAGGTAATTACACAGGGGAAAGGATAATGTACTGGGAACTCCTCTGAAGAATCTGATTTGTGGTGAGGGGAGAGAGATAAAAGCTCATTTAGGAACGACATGAACATGCTGCGTAGGTAGCTGTTTATCAGTAAATATCTCCACTGAGATTAAGAAATGCAGTAGCTTAATAAATTAAGTATTTCCAGGTATGATTACTGTACTGGTAACTCCCCAAAAGAATCTGGATTGTGGTGAGGGAACAGAGAAAAAAGCTCATTTAGGACCTGCACTTACGAAGGGGGTAGGCAGCTGTATATCAGGGAGTAAACCTTCTGAGAATAAAAACAGCTGGAGCTTGTTAAGGTAATTACACAGGGGAAAGGATAAAGTACTGGGAGCTCCACAGAAGAATCTGATTTTGGTGAGGGGAGAGAGATAAAAGCTCATTTAGGAACGACATGAACATGCTGCGTAGGTAGCTGTTTTTCAGTAAATATCTCCACTGAGATTAAGAAAAGCAGTAGCTTAATAAATTAAGTACTTCCTGGTATGGTTACTGTACTGGTAACTCCCCAAAAGAATCTGGATTGTGGTGAGGGAACAGAGAAAAAAGCTCATTTAGGACCTGCACTGACGAAGGGGGTAGGCAGCTGTATATCAGGGAGCAAACCTTCTGAGAATAAAAACAGCTGGAGCTTGTTAAGGTAATTACACAGGGGAAATTGTAAAGTACTGGGAACTCCTCAGAAGAATCTGATTTGTGGTGAGGGGAGAGAGATAAATGCTCATTTAGGAACGAAATGAACATGCTGCGTAGGTAGCTGTTTATCAGTAAATATCTCCACTGAGATTAAGAAAAGCAGTAGCTTAATAAATTAAGTACTTCCTGGTATGGTTACTGTACTCGTAACTCCCCAAAAGAATCTGGACTGTGGTGAGGGAACAGAGAAAAAAGCTCATTTTGGACCTGCACTTACAAAGGGGGTAGGCAGCTGTATATCAGGGAGTAAACCTTCTGAGAATAAAAACAGCTGGAGCTTGTTAAGTTAATTACACAGGGGAAAGGATAATGTACTGGGAACTCCTCAGAAGAATCTGATTTGTGGTGAGGGGAGAGAGATAAAAGCTCATTTAGGAACGACATGAACATGCTGCGTAGGTAGCTGTTTATCAGTAAATATCTCCACTGAGATTAAGAAAAGCAGTAGCTTAATAAATTAAGTACTTCCTGGTATGGTTACTGTACTAGTAACTCCCCAAAAGAATCTGGATTGTGGTGAGGGAACAGAGAAAAAAGCTCATTTAGGACCTGCACTGACGAAGGGGGTAGGCAGCTGTATATCAGGGAGTAAACCTTCTGAGAATAAAAACAGCTGGAGCTTGTTAAGGTAATTACACAGGGGAAATTGTAAAGTACTGGGAAGTCCTCAGAAGAATCTGATTTGTGGTGAGGGGAGAGAGATAAATGCTCATTTAGGAACGACATGAACATGCTGCGTAGGTAGCTGTTTATCAGTAAATATCTCCACTGAGATTAAGAAAAGCAGTAGCTTAATAAATTAAGTACTTCCTGGTATGGTTACTGTACTGGTAACTCCCCAAAAGAATCTGGATTGTGGTGAGGGAACAGAGAAAAAAGCTCATTTAGGACCTGCATTGACGAAGGGGGTAGGCAGCAGTATATCAGGGAGTAAACCTTCTGAGAATAAAAACAGCTGGAGCTTGTTAAGGTAATTACACAGGGGAAATTGTAACGTACTGGGAAGTCCTCAGAAGAATCTGATTTGTGGTGAGGGGAGAGAGATAAATGCTCATTTAAGAACGACATGAACATGCTGCGTAGGTAGCTGTTTATCAGTAAATATCTCCACTGAGATTAAGAAAAGCAGTAGCTTAATAAATTAAGTACTTCCTGGTATGGTTACTGTACTGGTAACTCCCCAAAAGAATCTGGATTGTGGTGAGGGAACAGAGAAAGAAGCTCATTTAGGACCTTCACTTTCGAAGGGGGTAGGCAGAGAGAGAAGGGCAGTGCGCGCGTGTGGAGAGAAGGACAGTGCGCGCAGGGGCAAAGGTAAACAGCAGACAGACCTGTATCCTTATCTTTACAAGGTCGACCTCAGAACTTTGTTCAGTTTGTCTCGGTGACGGATAATGGAAGGAAGGGCAGGCAACTGGTCGACTTCATTTAAATAAACAAATAAAAAATAAGATAAACTCTCAGGAATAGATAAATAATAACAAAAAAATTGTAAAGTGGAGAAAGCGAGAGCGCGCGAATGCACTCAAGCAAACACAAACAGCACAGCACGATGCGTATTTTTCTTTAAATTGACAAAATAAATGAAAAATAAATAAAAAATAAAAATAAGTGGAAAAGGCGAGAGTGCGCGAGCACACAGGAGCAAAGACAAGCAGCGCAGCTTGCTGCGTATTAAAAAAAATAATAAATAGACAACTGGTCGACCTCATTAGAAATAAAATCCCAAAAGATTAGATAGACAAACAAACAAACACATAAATGTGGAGAGAAGGGCAGTGCGCGAAGGAGCAAAGGTAAACAGCAGACAGACCTGAATCCTTATCTTTACAAGGTCGACCTCAGAACTTTGTTCAGTTTCTCTCGGTGACGGATAATGGAAGGAAGGGCAGGCAACTGGTCGACTTCATTTAAATAAAAAAATAAAAAATAAGATAAACTCTCAGAAATAGATAAATAATAACAAAAAAATTGTAAAGTGGAGAAAGCGAGAGCGCGCGAATGCACTCAAGCAAACACAAACAGCACAGCACGATGTGTATTTTTCTTTAAATTGACAAAATAAATGAAAAATAAATAAAAAATAAAAATAAGTGGAAAAGGCGAGAGTGCGCGAGCACACAGGAGCAAAGACAAGCAGCGCAGCTTGCCGCGTATTAAAAAAAATAATAAATAGACAACTGGTCGACCTCATTAGAAATAAAAACCCAAAAGATTAGATAGACAAACAAACAAACACATAAATGTGGAGAGAAGGGCAGTGCGCGTAGGAGAAAAGGTAAACAGCAGACTGACCTGAATCCTTATCTTTACAAGGTCGACCTCAGAACTTTGTTCAGTTTGTCTCGGTGACGAATAGTGGAAGGAAGGGCAGGCAACTGGTCGACTTCATTTAAATAAACAAATAAAAATTAAGATAAACTCTCAGGAATAGAAAAATAATAACAAAAAAATTGTAAAGTGGAGAAAGCGAGAGCGCGCGAATGCACTCAAGCAAACACAAACAGCACAGAACGATGCGTATTTTTTTTAAATTGACAAAATAAATCAAAAATAAATCAAAAATAAAAATAAGTGGAAAAGGCGAGAGTGCGCGAGCACACAGGAGCAAAGACAAGCAGCGCAGCTTGATGCGTAGTAAAAAAAATAATAAATAGACAACTGGTCGACCTCATTAGAAATAAAAACCCAAAAGATTAGATAGACAAACAAACAAACACATAAATGTGGAGAGAAGGGCAGTGCGCGCAGGAGCAAAGGTAAACAGCAGACAGACCTGAATCCTTACCTTTACAAGGTCGACCTCAGAACTTTGTTCAGTTTGTCTAGGTGGATAATGGAGGGAAGGGCAGGCAACTGGTCCACTTCATTTAAATAAACAAATAAAAAATAAGATAAACTCTCAGGAATAGATAAATAATAACAAAAAAATTGTAAAGTGGAGAAAGCGAGAGCGCGCGAATGCACTCAAGCAAACACAAACAGCACAGCACAATGCGTGTTTTTTTTTAAATTGACAAAATAAATCAAAAATAAATCAAAAATAAAAATAGGTGGAAAATGCGAGAGTGCGCGAGCACACAGGATCAAAGACAAGCAGCGCAGCTTGATGCGTAGTAAAAAAAATAATAAATAGACAACTGGTCGACCTCATTATAAATAAATCCCAAAAGATTAGATAGACAAACAAACAAACACATAAATGTGGAGAGAAGGGCAGTGCGCGCAGGAGCAAAGGTAAACAGCAGACAGACCTGAATCCTTATCTTTACAAGGTCGACCTCAGAACTTTGTTCAGTTTGTCTCGGTGACGGATAATGGAAGGAAGGGCAGGCAACTGGTCGACTTCATTTAAACAAACAAATAAAAAATAAGATAAACTCTCAGGAATAGATAAATAATAACAAAAAAATTGTAAAGTGGAGAAAACGAGAGCGCGCGAATGCACTCAAGCAAACACAAACAGAACAGCACGATGCGTATTTTTTTTTTAAATTGACAAAATAAATCAAAAATAAATCAAAAATAAAAATAAGTGGAAAAGGCGAGAGTGCGCGAGCACACAGGAGCAAAGACAAGCAGCGCAGCTTGATGCGTAGTAAAAAAAATAATAAATAGACAACTGGTCGACCTCATTAGAAATAAAAACCCAAAAGATTAGATAGACAAACAAACAAACACATAAATGTGGAGAGAAGGGCAGTGCGCGCAGGAGCAAAGGTAAACAGCAGACAGACCTGAATCCTTATCTTTACAAGGTCGACCTCAGAACTTTGTTCAGTT
Organism: Perognathus longimembris pacificus; assembly: GCF_023159225.1. Taxonomy (NCBI): domain Eukaryota; kingdom Metazoa; phylum Chordata; class Mammalia; order Rodentia; family Heteromyidae; genus Perognathus; species Perognathus longimembris. Next base: position 28,483 of record NW_025958427.1, on the reverse strand, counting down.
TGTCTCGGTGACGGATAATGGAAGGAAGGGCAGGAAACTGGTCGACTTCATTTAAATAAACAAATAAAAAATAAGATAAACTCTCAGGAATAGATAAATAATAACAAAAAAATTGTAAAGTGGAGAAAGCGACAGCACGCGAATGCACTCAAGCAAACACAAACAGCACAGCACGATGCGTATTTTTTTTAAATTGACAAAATAAATAAAAAATAAATCAAAAATAAAAATAAGTGGAAAAGGCGAGAGTGCGCGAGCACACAGGAGCGAAGACAAGCAGGGCAGCTTGATGCGTAGTAAAAAAAATAATAAATAGACAACTGGTCGACCTCATTAGAAATAAAAACCCAAAAGATTAGATAGACAAACAAACAAACACATAAATGTGGAGAGAAGGGCAGTGCGCGCAGGAGCAAAGGTAAGCAGCAGACAGACCTGAATCCTTATCTTTACAAGGTCGACCTCAGAACTTTGTTCAGTTTGTCTCGGTGATGGATAATGGAAGGAAGGGCAGGCAACTGGTCGACTTCATTTAAATAAACAAATAAAAAATAAGATAAACTCTCAGGAATAGATAAATAATAACAAAAAAATTGTAAAGTGGAGAAAGCGAGAGCGCGCGAATGCACTCAAGCAAACACAAACAGCACAGCACAATGCGTATTTTTTTTAAATTGACAAAATAAATCAAAAATAAATCAAAAATAAAAATAGGTGGAAAAGGCGAGAGTGCGCGAGCACACAGGAGCAAAGACAAGCAGCGCAGCTTGATGCATAGTAAAAAAAATAATAAATAGACAACTGGTCGACCTCATGAGACATAAAAACCCAAAAGATTAGAAAGACAAACAAACAAACACATAAATGTGGAGAGAACGGCAGTGCGCGCAGGAGCAAAGGTAAACAGCAGACAGACCTGAATCCTTATCTTTACAAGGTCGACCTCAGAACTTTGTTCACTTTGTCTCGGTGACGGATAATGGAAGGAAGGGCAGGCAACTGGTCGACTTCATTTAAATAAACAAATAAAAAATAAGATAAACTCTCAGGAATAGATAAATAATAACAAAAAAATTGTAAAGTGGAGAAAGCGAGAACGCGCGAATGCACTCAAGCAATCACAAACAGCACAGCACAATGCGTGTTTTTTTTTAAATTGACAAAATAAATCAAAAATAAATCAAAAATAAAAATAGGTGGAAAATGCGAGAGTGCGCAAGCACACAGGATCAAAGACAAGCAGCGCAGCTTGATGCGTAGTAAAAAAAATAATAAATAGACAACTGGTCGACCTCATTATAAATAAATCCCAAAAGATTAGATAGACAAACAAACAAACACATAAATGTGGAGAGAAGGGCAGTGCGCGCAGGAGCAAAGCTAAACAGCAGACAGACCTGAATCCTTATCTTTACAAGGTCGACCTCAGAACTTTGTTCAGTTTGTCTCGGTGACGGATAATGGAAGGAAGGGCAGGCAACTGGTCGACTTCATTTAAATAAACAAATAAAAAATAAGATAAACTCTCAGGAATAGATAAATAATAACAAAAAAATTGTAAAGTGGAGAAAGCGAGAGCGCGCGAATGCACTCAAGCAATCACAAACAGCACAGCACGATGCGTATTTTTTTTTTAAATTGACAAAATAAATCAAAAATAAATCAAAAATAAAAATAAGTGGAAAAGGCGAGAGTGCGCGAGCACACAGGAGCAAAGACAAGCAGCGAAGCTTGATGCGTAGTAAAAAAAGTAATAAATAGACAACTGGTCGACCTCATTAGAAATAAAAACCCAAAAGATTAGATAGACAAACAAACAAACACATAAATGTGGAGAGAAGGGCAGTGCCCGCAGGAGCAAAGGTAAACAGCAGACAGACCTGAATCCTTATCTTTACAAGGTCGACCTCAGAACTTTGTTCAGTTTGTCTCGGTTTCGGATAATGGAAGGAAGGGCAGGCAACTGGTCGGCTTCATTTAAATAAACAAATAAAAAATAAGATAAACTCTCAGGAATAGATAAATAATAACAAAAAAATTGTAAAGTGGAGAAAGCGAGAGCGCGCGAATACACTCAAGCAAACACAAACAGCAGAGCACGATGCTCATTTTTTTTTAAAATTGACAAAATAAATCAAAAATAAATCAAAAATAAAAATAAGTGGAAAAGGCGAGAGTGCGCGAGCACACAGGAGCAAAGACAAGCAGCGCAGCTTGATGTGTAGAAAAAAAATAATAAATAGACAACTGGTCGACCTCATTAGAAATAAAAACCCAAAAGATTAGATAGACAAACAAACAAACACATAAATGTGGAGAGAAGGGCAGTGCGCGCAGGAGCAAAGGTAAACAGCAGACAGACCTGAATCCTTATCTTTACAAGGTCGACCTCAGAACTTTGTTCAGTTTGTCTCGGTGACGGATAATGGAAGGAAGGGCAGGCAACTGGTCGACTTCATTTAAATAAACAAATAAAAAATAAGATAAACTCTCAGGAATAGATAAATAATAACAAAAAAATTGTAAAGTGGAGAAACCGAAAGCGCGTGAATGAACTCAAGCAAACACAAACAGCACAGCACGATGCGTATTTTTTTTTAAAATTGACAAAATAAATCAAAAATAAAAATAAGTGGAAAAGGCGAGAGTGCGCGAGCACACAGGAGCAAAGACAAGCAGCGCAGCTTGACGCGTAGTAAAAAAAATAATAAATAGACAACTGGTCGACCTCATTAGAAATAAAAACCCAAAAGATTAAATAGACAAACAAACAAACACATAAATGTGGAGAGAAGGGCAGTGCGCGCAGGAGCAAAGGTAAACAGCAGACAGACCTGAATCCTTATCTTTTCAAGGTCGACCTCAGAACTTTGTTCAGTTTGTCTCGGAGACGGATAATGGAAGGAAGGGCAGGCAACTGGTCGACTTCATTTAAATAAACAAATAAAAAATAAGATAAACTCTCAGGAATAGATAAATAATAACAAACAAATTGTAAAGTGGAGAAAGCGAGAGCGCGCGAATGCACTCAAGCAAACACAAACAGCACAGCACGATGCGAATTTTTTTTTAAATTGACAAAATAAATCAAAAATAAATCAAAAATAAAAATAAGTGGAAAAGGCGAGAGTGCGCGAGCACACAGGAGCAAAGACAAGCAGCGCAGCTTTATGCGTAGTAAAAAAAGTAATAAATAGACAACTGGTCGACCTCATTAGAAATAAAAACACAAAAGATTAGATAGACAAACAAACAAACACATAAATGTGGAGAGAAGGGCAGTGCGCGCAGGAGCAAAGGTAAACAGCAGACAGACCTGAATCCTTATCTTTACAAGGTCGACCTCAGAACTTTGTTCAGTTTGTCTCTCTGACGGATAATGGAAGGAAGGGCAGGCAACTGGTCGACTTCATTTAAATAAACAGATAAAAAATAAGATAAACTCTCAGGAATAGATAAATAATAACAAAAAATTGTAAAGTGGAGAAAGCGAGAGCGCGCGAATGCACTCAAGCAAACACAAACAGCACAGCACGATGCGTATTTTTTTTTAAAATTGACAAAATAAATCAAAAATAAATCAAAAATAAAAATAAGTGGAACAGGCGAGAGTGCGCGAGCACACAGGAGCAAAGACAAGTAGCGCAGCTTGATGCGTAGTAAAAAAAATAATAAATAGACAACTGGTCGACCTCATTAGAAATAAAAACCCGAAAGATTAGATAGACAAACAAACAAACACATAAATGTGGAGAGAAGGGCAGTGTGCGCAGGAGCAAAGGTAAACAGCAGACAGACCTGAATCCTTATCTTTACAAGGTCGACCTCAGAACTTTGTTCAGTTTGTCTCGGTGACGGATAATGGAAGGAAGGGCAGGCAACTGGTCGACTTCATTTAAATAAACAAATAAAAAATAAGATAAACTCTCAGGAATAGATAAATAATAACAAAAAAATTGTAAAGTGGAGAAACCGAAAGCGCGTGAATGAACTCAAGCAAACACAAACAGCACAGCACGATGCGTATTTTTTTTTAAAATTGACAAAATAAATCAAAAATAAAAATAAGTGGAAAAGGCGAGAGTGCGCGAGCACACAGGAGCAAAGACAAGCAGCGCAGCTTGACGCGTAGTAAAAAAAATAATAAATAGACAACTGGTCGACCTCATTAGAAATAAAAACCCAAAAGATTAAATAGACAAACAAACAAACACATAAATGTGGAGAGAAGGGCAGTGCGCGCAGGAGCAAAGGTAAACAGCAGACAGACCTGAATCCTTATCTTTTCAAGGTCGACCTCAGAACTTTGTTCAGTTTGTCTCGGAGACGGATAATGGAAGGAAGGGCAGGCAACTGGTCGACTTCATTTAAATAAACAAATAAAAAATAAGATAAACTCTCAGGAATAGATAAATAATAACAAACAAATTGTAAAGTGGAGAAAGCGAGAGCGCGCGAATGCACTCAAGCAAACACAAACAGCACAGCACGATGCGAATTTTTTTTTAAATTGACAAAATAAATCAAAAATAAATCAAAAATAAAAATAAGTGGAAAAGGCGAGAGTGCGCGAGCACACAGGAGCAAAGACAAGCAGCGCAGCTTTATGCGTAGTAAAAAAAGTAATAAATAGACAACTGGTCGACCTCATTAGAAATAAAAACACAAAAGATTAGATAGACAAACAAACAAACACATAAATGTGGAGAGAAGGGCAGTGCGCGCAGGAGCAAAGGTAAACAGCAGACAGACCTGAATCCTTATCTTTACAAGGTCGACCTCAGAACTTTGTTCAGTTTGTCTCTCTGACGGATAATGGAAGGAAGGGCAGGCAACTGGTCGACTTCATTTAAATAAACAGATAAAAAATAAGATAAACTCTCAGGAATAGATAAATAATAACAAAAAATTGTAAAGTGGAGAAAGCGAGAGCGCGCGAATGCACTCAAGCAAACACAAACAGCACAGCACGATGCGTATTTTTTTTTAAAATTGACAAAATAAATCAAAAATAAATCAAAAATAAAAATAAGTGGAACAGGCGAGAGTGCGCGAGCACACAGGAGCAAAGACAAGTAGCGCAGCTTGATGCGTAGTAAAAAAAATAATAAATAGACAACTGGTCGACCTCATTAGAAATAAAAACCCGAAAGATTAGATAGACAAACAAACAAACACATAAATGTGGAGAGAAGGGCAGTGTGCGCAGGAGCAAAGGTAAACAGCAGACAGACCTGAATCCTTATCTTTACAAGGTCGACCTCAGAACTTTGTTCAGTTTGTCTCTCTGACGGATAATGGAAGGAAGGGCAGGCAACTGGTCGACTTCATTTAAATAAACAGATAAAAAATAAGATAAACTCTCAGGAATAGATAAATAATAACAAAAAATTGTAAAGTGGAGAAAGCGAGAGCGCGCGAATGCACTCAAGCAAACACAAACAGCACAGCACGATGCGTATTTTTTTTTAAATTGACAAAATAAATCAAAAATAAATCAAAAATAAAAATAAGTGGAACAGGCGAGAGTGCGCGAGCACACAGGAGCAAAGACAAGTAGCGCAGCTTGATGCGTAGTAAAAAAAATAATAAATAGACAAGTGGTCGACCTCATTAGAAATAAAAACCCAAAAGATTAGATAGACAAACAAACAAACACATAAATGTGGAGAGAAGGGCAGTGCGCGCAGGAGCAAAGGTAAACAGCAGACAGACCTGAATCCTTATCTTTACAAGGTCGACCTCAGAACTTTGTTCAGTTTGTCTCGGTGACGGATAATGGAAGGAAGGGCAGGCAACTGGTCGACTTCATTTAAATAAACAAATAAAAAATAAGATAAACTCTCAGGAATAGATAAATAATAACAAAAAAAATGTAAAGTGGAGAAAGCGAGAGCGCCCGAATGCACTCAAGCAAACACAAACAGCAGGGGCTGGGGATATAGCCTAGTGGCAAGAGTGCCTGGCTCGGATACACGAGGCCCTAGGTTCGATTCCCCAGCACCACATATACAGAAAACGGCCAGAAGCGGTGCTGTGGCTCAAGTGGCAGAGTGCTAGCCTTGAGCGGGAAGAAGCCAGGGACGGTGCTCCGGCCCTGAGTCCAAGGCCCAGGACTGGCCAAAAAAAAGAAAAACAAAAACAAACACAAACAGCACAGCACGATGCGTATTTTTTTTTAAAATTGACAAAATAAATCAAAAATAAATCAAAAATAAAAATAAGTGGAAAAGGCGAGTGTGCGCGAGCACACAGGAGCAAAGACAAGCAGCGCAGCTTGATGCGTAGTAAAAAAAATAATAAATAGACAACTGGTCGACCTCATTAGAAATAAAAACCCAAAAGATTAGATAGACAAACAAACAAACACATAAATGTGGAGAGAAGGGCAGTGCGCGCAGGAGCAAAGGTAAACAGCAGACAGACGTGAATCCTTATCTTTACAAGGTCGACCTCAAAACTTTGTTCAGTTTGTCTCGGTGACGGATAATGGAAGGAAGGGCAGGCAACTGGTCGACTTCATTTAAATAAACAAATAAAAAATAAGATAAACTCTCAGGAATAGATAAATAATAACAAAAAAATTGTAAAGTGGAGAAAGCGAGAGCGCGCGAATGCACTCAAGCAAACACAAACAGCACAGCACGATGCGTATTTTTTTTTAAAATTGACAAAATAAATAAAAAAATAAATCAAAAATAAAAATAAGTGGAAAAGGCGAGAGTGCGCGAGCACACAGGAGCAAAGACAAGCAGCGCAACTTGATGCGTAGTAAAAAAAATAATAAATAGACAACGGGTCGACCTCATTAGAAATAAAAACCCAAAAGATTAGATAGACAAACAAACAAACACATAAATGTGGAGAGAAGGGCAGTGCGCGCAGGAGCAAAGGTAAACAGCAGACAGACCAGAATCCTTATCTTTACAAGGTCGACCTTAGAACTTTGTTCAGTTTGTCTCGGTGACGGATAATGGAAGGAAGGGCAGGCAACTGGTCGACTTCATTTAAATAAACAAATAAAAAATAAGATAAACTCTCAGGAATAGATAAATAATAACAAAAAATTGTAAAGTGGAGAAAGCGAGAGCGCGCGAATGCACTCAAGCAAACACAAACAGCACAGCACGATGCGTATTTTTTTTTAAAATTGACAAAATAAATCAAAAACAAATCAAAAATAAAAATAAGTGGAAAAGGCGAGAGTGCGCGAGCACACAGGAGCAAAGACAAGCAGCGCAGCTTGATGCGTAGTAAAAAAAAAAATAAATAGACAACTGGTCGACCTCATTAGAAATAAAAACCCAAAAGACTAGATAGACAAACAAACAAACACATAAATGTGGAGAGAAGGGCAGTGCGCGCAGGAGCAAAGGTAAACAGCAGACAGACCTGAATCCTTGTCTTTACAAGGTCGACCTCAGAACTTTGTTCAGTTTGTCTCGGTGACGGATAATGGAAGGAAGGGCAGGCAACTGGTCGACTTCATTTAAATAAACAAATAAAAAATAAGATAAACTCTCAGGAATAGATAAATAATAACAAAAAATTGTAAAGTGCAGAAAGCGAGAGCGCGCGAATGCACTCAAGCAAACACAAACAGCACAGCACGATGCGTATTTTTTTTTAAATTGAAAAAATAAATCAAAAATAAATCAAAAATAAAAATAGGTCCGAAAGGCGAGAGTGCGCGAGCACACAGGAGCAAAGACAAGCAGCGCAGCTTGATGCGTAGTAAAAAAAGTAATAAATAGACAACTGGTCGACCTCATTAGAAATAAAAACCCAAAAGATTAGATAGACAAACAAACAAACACATAAATGTGGAGAGAAGGGCAGTGTGCGCAGGAGCAAAGGTAAACAGCAGACAGACTTGAATCCTTATCTTTACAAGGTCGACCTCAGAACTTTGTTCAGTTTGTCTCGGTGACGGATAATGGAAGGAAGGGCAGGCAACTGGTCGACTTCATTTAAATAAACAAATAAAAAATAAGATAAACTCTCAGGAATTGATAAATAATAACAAAAAAATTGTAAAGTAGACAAAGCGAGAGCGCGCGAATGCACTCAAGCAAACACAAACAGCACAGCACGATGCGTATTGTTTTTTTAAATTGACAAAATAAATAAAAAAAAAATCAAAAATAAAAATAAGTGGAAAAGGCGAGAGTGCACGAACAAACAGGAGCAAAGACAAGCAGCGCAGCTTGATGCGTAGTAAAAAAAATAATAAATAGACAACTGGTCGACCTCATTAGAAATAAAAACGCAATAGATTAGATAGACAAACAAACAAACACATAAATGTGGAGAGAAGGGCAGTGCGCGCAGGCGCAAAGGTAAACAGCAGACAGACCTGAATCCTTATCTTTACAAGGTCGACCTCAGAACTTTGTTCAGTTTGTCTCTCTGACGGATAATGGAAGGAAGGGCAGGCAACTGGTCGACTTCATTGAAATAAAAAAATAAAAAGTAAGATAAACTCTCAGGAATAGATAAATAATAACAAAGAAATTGTAAAGTGGAGAAAGCGAGAGCGCGCGAATGCACTCAAGCAAACACAAACAGCACAGCACGATGCGTATTTTTTTTTAAAATTGACAAAATAAATCAAAAATAAATCAAAAATAAAAATAAGTGGAAAAGGCGAGACTGCGCGAGCACACAGGAGCAAAGACAAGCAGCGCAGCTTGATGCGTAGTAAAAAAAATAATAAATAGACAACTGGTCGACCTCATTAGAAATAAAAACCCAAAAGATTAGATAGACAAACAAACAAACACATAAATGTGGAGAGAAGGGCAGTGCGCGCAGGAGCAAAGGTAAACAGCAGACAGACCTGAATCCTTATGTTTACAAGGTCGACCTCAGAACTTTGTTCAGTTTGTCTCGGTGACGGATAATGGAAGGAAGGGCAGGCAACTGGTCGACTTCATTTAAATAAACAAATAAAAAATAAGATAAACTCTCAGGAATCGATAAATAATAACAAAAAATTGTAAAGTGGAGAAAGCGAGAGCGCGCGAATGCACTCAAGCAAACACAAACAGCACAGCACGATGCGTATTTATTTTTAAATTGACAAAATAAATCAAAAATAAATCAAAAATAAAAATAAGTGGAAAAGGCGAGAGTGCGCGAGCACACAGGAGCAAAGACAAGCAGCGCAGCATGATGCGTAGTAAAAAAAATAATAAATAGACAACTGGTCGACCTCATTAGAAATAAAATCCCAAAAGATTAGATAGACAAACAAACAAACACATAAATGTGGAGAGAAGGGCAGTGCGCGCAGGAGCAAAGGTAAACAGCAGACAGACCTGAATCCTTATCTTTACAAGGACGACCTCAGAACTTTGTTCAGTTTGTCTCGGTGTCGGATAATGGAAGGAAGGGCAGGCAACTAGTCGACTTCATTTAAATAAACAAATAAAAAATAAGATAAACTCTCAGGAATAGATAAATAATAACAAAAAAATTGTAAAGTGGAGAAAGCGAGAGCGCGCGAATGCACTCAAGCAAACACAAACAGTACAGCACGATGCGTATTTTTTTTTAAAATTGACAAAATAAATCAAAAATAAATCAAAAATAAAAATAAGTGGAAAAGGCGAGAGTGCGCGAGCACACAGGAGCAAAGACAAGCAGCGCAGCTTGATGCGTAGTAAAACAAATAATAAATAGACAACGGGTCCACCTCATTAGAAATAAAATCCCAAAAGATTAGATAGACAAACAAACAAACACATAAATGTGGAGAGAAGGGCAGTGCGCGCAGGAGCAAAGGTAAACAGCAGACAGACCTGAATCCTTATCTTTACAAGGTCGACCTCAGAAATTTGTTCAGTTTGTCTCGGTGTCAGATAATGGAAGGAAGGGCAGGCAACTGGTCGACTTCATTTAAATAAACAAATAAAAATATAAGATAAATTCTCAGGAATAGATAAATAATAACAAAGAAATTGTAAAGTGGAGAAAGCGAGAGCGCGCGAATGCACTCAAGCAAACACAAACAGCACAGCACGATGCGTATTTTTTTTTTAAATTGACAAAATAAATCAAAAATAAATCAAAAATAAAAATAAGTGGAAAAGGCGAGAGTGCGCGAGCACACAGGAGCAAAGACAAGCAGCGCAGCTTGATGCGTAGTAAAAAAAATAATAAATAGACAACTGGTCGACCTCATTAGAAATAAAAACCCAAAAGATTAGATAGACAAAAAAACAAACACATAAATGTGGAGAGAAGGGCAGTGCGCGCAGGAGCAAAGGTAAACAGCAGACAGACCTGATTCCTTATCTTTACAAGGTCGACCTCAGAACTTTGTTCAGTTGGTCTCGGTGACGGATAATGGAAGGAAGGGCAGGCAACTGGTCGACTTCATTTAAATAAACAAATAAAAAATAAGATAAACTCTCAGGAATAGATAAATAATAACAAAAAAATTGTAAAGTGGAGAAAGCGAGAGCGCGCGAATGCACTCAAGCAAACACAAACAGCACAGCACGATGCGTATTTTTTTTTTAAATTGACAAAATAAATCAAAAATAAATCAAAAATAAAAATAAGTGGAAAAGGCGAGAGTGCGCGAGCACACAGGAGCAAAGACAAGCAGCGCAGCTTGATGCGTAGTAAAAAAAATAATAAATAGACAACTGGTCGACCTCATTAGAAATAAAAACCCAAAAGATTAGATAGACAAACAAACAAACACATAAATGTGGAGAGACGGGCAGTGCGGGCAGGAGCAAAGGTAAACAGCAGACAGACCTGAATCCTTATCTTTACAAGGTCGACCTCAGAACTTTGTTCAGTTTGTCTCGGTGACGGATAATGGAAGGAAGGGCAGGCAACTGGTCGACTTCATTTAAATAAACAAATAAAAAATAAGATAAACTCTCAGGAATAGATAAATAAAAACAAAAAAATTGTAAAGTGGAGAAAGCGAGAGCGCGCGAATGCACTCAAGCAAACACAAACAGCACAGCACGATGCGTATTTTTTTTTTAAATTGACAAAATAAATCAAAAATAAATCAAAAATAAAAATAAGTGGAAAATGCGAGAGTGCGCGAGCACACAGGAGCAAAGACAAGCAGCGCAGCTTGATGCGTAGTAAAAAAAATAATAAATAGACAACTGGTCGACCTCATTAGAAATAAAAACCCAAAAGATTAGATAGACAAACAAAAAACACATAAATGTGGAGAGAAGGGCAGTGCGCGCAGGAGTAAAGGTAAACAGCAGACAGACCTGAATCCTTATCTTTACAAGGTCGACCTCAGAACTTTGTTCAGTTTGTCTCGGTGACGGATAATGGAAGGAAGGGCAGGCAACTCGTCGACTTCATTTAAATAAACAAATAAAAAATAAGATAAACTCTCAGGAATCGATAAATAATAACAAAGAAATTGTAAAGTGGAGAAAGCGAGAGCGCGCGAATGCACTCAAGCAAACACAAACAGCACAGCACGATGCGTATTTTTTTAAATTGACAACATAAATCAAAAATAAATCAAAAATAAAAATAAGTGGAAAAGGCGGGAGTGCGCGAGCCCACAGGAGCAAAGACAAGCAGCGCAGCTTGATGCGTAGTAAAAAAAATAATAAATAGACAACTGCTCGACCTCATTAGAAATAAAAACCCAAAAGATTAGATAGACAAACAAACAAACACATAAATATGGAGAGAAGGGCAGTGCGGACAGGAGCAAAGGTAAACAGGAGACAGACCTGAATCCTTATCTTTACAAGGTCGACCTCAGAACTTTGTTCAGTTTGTCTCGGTGACGGATAATGGAAGGAAGGGCAGGCAACTGGTAGACTTCATTTAAATAAACAAATAAAAAATAAGATAAACTCTCAGGAATAGATAAATAATAACAAAAAAATTGTAACGAGGAGAAAGCGAGAGCGCACTAATGCACTCAAGCAAACACAAACAGCACAGCACGATGCGTATTTTTTTTAAAATTGACAAAATAAATCAAAAATAAATCAAAAATAAAAATAAGTGGAAAAGGCGAGAGTGCGCGAGCACACAGGAGCAAAGACAAGCAGCGCAGCTTGATGCGTAGTAAAAAAAATAATAAATAGACAAGTGGTCGACCTCATTAGAAATAAAAACCCAAAAGATTAGATAGACAAACAAACAAACACATAAATGTGGAGAGAAGGGCAGTGCGCGCAGGAGCAAAGGTAAACAGCAGACAGACCTGAATCCTTATCTTTACAAGGTCGACCTCAGAACTTTGTTCAGTTTGTCTCGGTGACGGATAATGGAAGGAAGGGCAGGCAACTGGTCCACATCATTTAAATAAACAAATAAAAAATAAGATAAACTCTCAGGAATAGATAAATAATAACAAAAAATTGTAAAGTGCAGAAAGCGAGAGCGAGCGAATGCACTCAAGCAAAGACAAACAGCACAGCACGATGCGTATTTTTTTTTAAATTGACAAAATAAATCAAAAATAAATCAAAAATAAAAATAAGTCGGAAAGGCGAGAGTGCGCGAGCACACAGGAGCAAAGACAAGCAGCGCAGCTTGATGCGTAGTAAAAAAAATAATAAATAGACAACTGGTCGACCTCATTAGAAATAAAAACCCAAAAGATTAGATAGACAAACAAACAAACACATAAATGTGGAGAGAAGGGCAGTGAGCGCAGGAGCAAAGGTAAACAGCAGACAGACCTGAATCCTTATCTTTACAAGGTCGACCTCAGAACTTTGTTCAGTTTGTCTCGGTGACGGATAATTGAAGGAAGGGCAGGCAACTGGTCGACTTCATTTAAATAAACAAATAAAAAATAAGATAAACTCTCAGGAATAGATAAATAATAACAAAAAAATTGTAAAGTGGAGAAAGCCAGAGCGCGCGAATGCACTCAAGCAAACACAAACAGCACAGCACGATGCGTATTTTTTTTAAATTGACAAAATAAATCAAAAATAAATCAAAAATAAAAATAAGTGGAAAAGGCGAGAGTGCGCGAGCACACAGGAGCAAAGACAAGCAGCGCAGCTTGATGCGTAGTAAAAAAAATAATAAATAGACAACTGGTCGACCTCATTAGAAATAAAATCCCAAAAGATTAGATAGACAAACAAACAAACACATAAATGTGGTGAGAAGGGCAGTACGCGCAGGAGCAAAGGTAAACAGCAGACAGACCTGAATCCTTATCTTTACAAGGTCGACCTCAGAACTTTGTTCAGTTTGTCTCGGTGACGGATAATGGAAGGAAGGGCAGGCAACTGGTCGACTTCATTTAAATAAACAAATAAAAAATAAGATAAACTCTCAGGAATAGATAAATAATAACAAAAAAATTGTAAAGAGGAGAAAGCGAGAGCGCGCTAATGCACTCAAGCAAACACAAACAGCACAGCACGATGCGTATTTTTTTAAATTGACAAAATAAATCAAAAATAAATCAAAAATAAAAATAAGTGGAAAAGGCGAGAGTGCGCGAGCACACAGGAGCAACGACAAGCAGTGCAGCTTGATGCGTAGTAAAAAAAATAATAAATAGACAACTGGTCGACCTCATTAGAAATAAAAACCCAAAAGATTAGATAGACAAACAAACAAACACATAAATGTGGAGAGAAGGGCAGTGCGCGCAGGAGCAAAGGTAAACAGCAGACAGACCTGAATCCTTATCTTTACAAGGTCTACCTCAGAACTTTGTTCAGTTTGTCTCGGTGAGGGATAATGGAAGGAAGGGCAGGCAACTGGTCGACTTCATTTAAATAAACAAATAAAAAATAAGATAAACTCTCAGGAATAGATAAATAATAACAAAAAATTGTAAAGTGCAGAAAGCGAGAGCGAGCGAATGCACTCAAGCAAACACAAACAGCACAGCACGATGCGTATTTTTTTTTAAATTGACAAAATAAATCAAAAATAAATCAAAAATAAAAATAAGTCGGGAAGGCGAGAGTGCGCGAGCACACAGGAGCAAAGACAAGCAGCGCAGCTTGATGCGTAGTAAAAAAAATAATAAATAGACAACTGGTCGACCTCATTAGAAATAAAAACCCAAAAGATTAGATAGACAAACAAACAAACACATAAATGTGGAGAGAAGGGCAGTGCGCGCAGGAGAAAAGGTAAACATCAGACAGACCTGAATCCTTATCTTTACAAGGTCGACCTCAGAACTTTGTTCAGTTTGTCTCGCTGACGGATAATGGAAGGAAGGGCAGGCAACTGGTCTACTTCTTTAAATAAACAAATAAAAAATAACATAAATTCTCAGGAATAGATAAATAATAACAAAATAATTGTAAAGTGGAGAAAGCGAGAGCGCGCGAATGCACTCAAGCAAACACAAACAGCACAGCACGATGCGTATTTTTTTTAAAATTGACAAAATAAATCAAAAATAAATCAAAAATAAAAATTAGTGGAAAAGGCGAGATTGCGCGAGCACACAGGAGCAAAGACAAGCAGCGCAGCTTGATGCGTAGTAAAAAAAATAATAAATAGACAACTGGTCGACCTCATTAGAAATAAAAACCCAAAAGATTAGATAGACAAACAAACAAACACATAAATGTGGAGAGAAGGGCAGTGCGCGCAGGAGCAAAGGTAAACAGCAGACAGACCTGAATCCTTAATTTTACAAGGTCGACCTCAGAACTTTGTTCAGTTTGTCTCGGTGACGGATAATGGAAGGAAGGGCAGGCAACTGGTCGACTTCATTTAAATAAACAAATAAAAAATAAGATAAACTCTCAGGAATAGATAAATAATAACAAAAAAATTGTAAAGTGGAGAAAGAGAGAGCGCGCGAATGCACTCAAGCAAACACAAACAGCACAGCACGATGCGTATTTTTTTTTAAATTGACAAAATAAATCAAAAATAAATCAAAAATAAAAATAAGTGGAAAAGGCGAGAGTGCGCGAGCACACAGGAGCAAAGACAAGCAGCGCAGCTTGATGCGTAGTAAAAAAATAATAAATAGACAACTGGGCGACCTCATTAGAAATAAAAACCCAAAAGATTAGATAGACAAACAAACAAACACATAAATGTGGAGAGATGGGCAGTGCGCGCAGGAGCAAAGGTAAACAGCAGACAGACCTGAATCCTTATCTTTACAAGGTCGACCTCAGAACTTTGTTCAGTTTGTCTCGGTGACGGATAATGGAAGGAAGGACAGGCAACTGGTCGACATCATTTAAATAAACAAATAAAAAATAAGATAAACTCTCAGGAATAGATAAATAATAACAAAAAAATTATAAAGTGGAGAAAGCGAGAGCGCGCGAATGCACTCAAGCAAACACAAACAGCACAGCACGATGCTTATTTTTTTTTTAAAATTGACAAAATAAATCAAAAATAAAAATAAGTGGAAAAGGCGAGAGTGCGCGAGCACACAGGAGCAAAGACAAGCAGCGCAGCTTGATGCGTAGTAAAAAAAATAATAAATAGACAACTGGTCGACCTCATTAGAAATAAAATCCCAAAAGATTAGATAGACAAACAAACAAACACATAAATGTGGAGAGAAGGGCAGTGCGCGAAGGAGCAAAGGTAAACAGCAGACAGACCTGAATCCTTATCTTTACAAGGTCGACCTCAGAACTTTGTTCAGTTTCTCTCGGTGACGGATAATGGAAGGAAGGGCAGGCAACTGGTCGACTTCATTTAAATAAACAAATAAAAAATAAGATAAACTCTTAGGAATAGATAAATAATAAAAAAAAATTGTAAAGTAGAGAAAGCGAGAGCTCGCAAATGCACTCAAGCAAACACAAACAGCACAGCACGATGCGTTTTTTCTTAAAATTGACAAAATAAATCAAAATTAAATCAAAAATAAAAATAAGAGGAAAAGGCGAGAGTGCGCGAGCACACAGGAGCAAAGACAAGCAGCGCAGCTTGATGCGTAGTAAAAAAAATAATAAATAGACAACTGGTCGACCTCATTAGAAATAAAAACCCAAAAGATTAGATAGACAAACAAACAAACAAACACATAAATGTGGAGAGAAGGGCAGTGTGCGCAGGAGCAAAGGTAAACAGCAGACAGACCTGAATCCTTATCTTTACAAGGTCGACCTCAGAACTTTGTTCAGTTTGTCTCGGTGACGGATAATGGAAGGAAGGGCAGGCAACTGGTCGACTTCATTTAAATAAACAAATAAAAAATAAGATAAACTCTCAGGAATAGATAAATAATAACAAAAAAATTGTAAAGAGGAGAAAGCGAGAGCGCGCTAATGCACTCAAGCAAACACAAACAGCACAGCACGATGCGTATTTTTTTAAATTGACAAAATAAATCAAAAATAAATCAAAAATAAAAATAAGTGGAAAAGGCGAGAGTGCGCGAGCACACAGGAGCAAAGACAAGCAGTGCAGCTTGATGCGTAGTAAAAAAAATAATAAATAGACAACTGGTCGACCTCATTAGAAATAAAAACCCAAAAGATTAGATAGACAAACAAACAAACACATAAATGTGGAGAGAAGGGCAGTGCGCGCAGGAGCAAAGGTAAACAGCAGACAGACCTGAATCCTTATCTTTACAAGGTCGACCTCAGAACTTTGTTCAGTTTGTCTCGGTGAGGGATAATGGAAGGAAGGGCAGGCAACTGGTCGACTTCATTTAAATAAACAAATAAAAAATAAGATAAACTCTCAGGAATAGATAAATAATAACAAAAAATTGTAAAGTGCAGCAAGCGAGAGCGAGCGAATGCACTCAAGCAAACACAAACAGCACAGCACGATGCGTATTTTTTTTTAAATTGACAAAATAAATCAAAAATAAATCAAAAATAAAAATAAGTCGGGAAGGCGAGAGTGCGCGAGCACACAGGAGCAACGACAAGCAGCGCAGCTTGATGCGTAGTAAAAAAAATAATAAATAGACAACTGGTCGACCTCATTAGAAATAAAAACCCAAAAGATTAGATAGACAAACAAACAAACACATAAATGTGGAGAGAAGGGCAGTGCGCGCAGGAGCAAAGGTAAACAGCAGACAGACCTGAATCCTTTTCTTTACAAGGTCGACCTCAGAACTTTGTTCAGTTTTTTTCGGTGACGGATAATGGAAGGAAGGGCAGGCAACTGGTCGACTTCATTTAAATAAACAAATAAAAAATAAGATAAACTCTCAGGAATAGATAAATAATAACAAAAAAATTGTAAAGAGGAGAAAGCGAGAGCGCGCTAATACACTCAAGCAAACACAAACAGCACAGCACGATGCTTATTTTTTTTTTAAAATTGACAAAATAAATCAAAAATAAATCAAAAATAAAAATAAGTGGAAAAGGCGAGAGTGCGCGAGCACACAAGAGCAAAGACAAGCAGCGCAGCTTGATGCGTAGTAAAAAAAATAATAAATAGACAACTGGTCGACCTCATTAGAAATAAAAACCCAAAAGATTAGATAGACAAACAAACAAACACATAAATGTGGAGAGAAGGGCATTACGCGCAGGAGCAAAGGTAAACATCAGACAGACCTGAATCCTTATCTTTACAAGGTCGACCTCAGAACTTTGTTCAGTTTGTCTCGGTGACGGATAATGGAAGGAAGGGCAGGCAACTGGTCGACTTCTTTAAATAAACAAATAAAAAATAAGATAAATTCTCAGGAATAGATAAATAATAACAAAAAAATTGTAAAGTGGAGAAAGCGAGAGCGCGCTAATGCACTCAAGCAAACACAAACAGCACAGCACGATGCGTATTTTTTTTTAAATTGACAAAATAAATCAAAAATAAAAATAAGTGGAAAAGGCGAGAGTGCGTGAGCCCACAGGAGCAAAGACAAGCAGCGCAGCTTGATGCGTAGTAAAAAAAATAATAAATAGACAACTGGTCGACCTCATTAGAAATAAAAACCCAAAAGATTAGATAGACAAACAAACAAACACATAAATGTGGAGAGAATGGCAGTGCGCGCAGGAGAAAAGGTAAACATCAGACAGACCTGAATCCTTATCTTTACAAGGTCGACCTCAGAACTTTGTTCAGTTTGTCTCGGTGACGGATAATGGAAGGAAGGGCAGGCAACTGGTCTACTTCTTTAAATAAACAAATAAAAAATAACATAAATTCTCAGGAATAGATAAATAATAACAAAAAAATTGTAAAGTGGAGAAAGCGAGAGCGCGCGAATGCACTCAAGCAAACACAAACAGCACAGCACGATGCGTATTTTTTTTTAAATTGACAAAATAAATCAAAAATAAATCAAAAATAAAAATTAGTGGAAAAGGCGAGATTGCGCGAGCACACAGGAGCAAAGACAAGCAGCGCAGCTTGATGCGTAGTAAAAAAAATAATAAATAGACAACTGGTCGACCTCATTAGAAATAAAAACCCAAAAGATTAGATAGACAAACAAACAAACACATAAATGTGGAGAGAAGGGCAGTGCGCGCAGGAGCAAAGGTAAACAGCAGACAGACCTGAATCCTTATCTTTACATGGAAGACTTCAGAACATTGTTCAGTTTCTCTCGGTGACGGATAATGGAAGGAAGGGCAGGCAACTGGTCGACTTCATTTAAATAAACAAATAAAACATAAGATAAACTCTCAGGAATAGATAAATAATAACAAAAAAATTGTAAAGTGGAGAAAGAGAGAGCGCGCGAATGCACTCAAGCAAACACAAACAGCACAGCACGATGCGTATTTTTTTTTTAAATTGACAAAATAAATCAAAAATAAATCAAAAATAAAAATAAGTGGAAAAGGCGAGAGTGCGCGAGCACACAGGAGCAAAGACAAGCAGCGCAGCTTGATGCGTAGTAAAAAAATAATAAATAGACAACTGGGCGACCTCATTAGAAATAAAAACCCAAAAGATTAGATAGACAAACAAACAAACACATAAATGTGGAGAGATGGGCAGTGCGCGCAGGAGCAAAGGTAAACAGCAGACAGACCTGAATCCTTATCTTTACAAGGTCGACCTCAGAACTTTGTTCAGTTTGTCTCGGTGACGGATAATGGAAGGAAGGACAGGCAACTGGTCGACATCATTTAAATAAACAGATAAAAAATAAGATAAACTCTCAGGAATAGATAAATAATAACAAAAAAATTATAAAGTGGAGAAAGCGAGGAGCGCGCGAATGCACTCAAGCAAACACAAACAGCACAGCTCGATGCTTATTTTTTTTTAAAATTGACAAAATAAATCAAAAATAAATCAAAAATAAAAATAAGTGGAAAAGGCGAGAGTGCGCGAGCACACAGGAGCAAAGACAAGCAGCGCAGCTTGATGCGTAGTAAAAAAAATAATAAATAGACAACTGGTCGACCTCATTAGAAATAAAATCCCAAAAGATTAGATAGACAAACAAACAAACACATAAATGTGGAGAGAAGGGCAGTGCGCGAAGGAGCAAAGGTAAACAGCAGACAGACCTGAATCCTTATCTTTACAAGGTCGACCTCAGAACTTTGTTCAGTTTCTCTCGGTGACGGATAATGGAAGGAAGTGCAGGCAACTGGTCGACTTCATTTAAATAAACAAATAAAAAATAAGATAAACTCTTAGGAATAGATAAATAATAAAAAAAATTGTAAAGTAGAGAAAGCGAGAGCTCGCAAATGCACTCAAGCAAACACAAACAGCACAGCACGATGCGTTTTTTCTTAAAATTGACAAAATAAATCAAAATTAAATCAAAAATAAAAATAAGTGGAAAAGGCGAGAGTGCGCGAGCACACAGGAGCAAAGACAAGCAGCGCAGCTTGATGCGTAGTAAAAAAAATAATAAATAGACAACTGGTCGACCTCATTAGAAATAAAAACCCAAAAGATTAGATAGACAAACAAACAAACAAACACATAAATGTGGAGAGAAGGGCAGTGCGCGCAGGAGCAAAGGTAAACAGCAGACAGACCTGAATCCTTATCTTTACAAGGTCGACCTCAGAACTTTGTTCAGTTTGTCTCGGTGACGGATAATGGAAGGAAGGGCAGGCAACGGGTCGACTTCATTTAAATAAACACATAAAAAATAAGATAAACTCTCAGGAATAGTTAAATAATAACAAAAAAATTGTAAAGTGGAGAAAGCGAGAGCGCGCGAATGCACTCAAGCAAACACAAACAGCACAGCGCGATGCGTATTTTTTTTTAAATTGACAAAATAAATCAAAAATAAATCAAAAATAAAAATAAGTGGAAAAGGCGAGAGTGCGCGAGCACACAGGAGCAAAGAGAAGCAGCGCAGCTTGATTCGTAGTAAAAAAAATAATAAATAGACAACTGGTCGACCTCATTAGAAATAAAAACCCAAAAGATTAGATAGACAAACAAACAAACACATAAATGTGGAGAGAAGGGCAGTGCGCACAGGAGCAAAGGTAAACAGCAGATAGACCTGAATCCTTATCTTTACATGGAAGACTTCAGAACATTGTTCAGTTTCTCTCGGTGACGGATAATGGAAGGAAGGACAGGCAACTGGTCGACTTCATTTAAATAAACAAATAAAAAATAAGATAAACTCTCAGGAATAGATAAATAATAACAAAAAAATTGAAAAGTGGAGAAAGCGAGAGCGCGCGAATGCACTCAAGCAAACACAAACAGCACAGCACGATGCGTATTTTTTTTTTAAATTGACAAAATAAATCAAAATTAAATCAAAAATAAAAATAAGTGGAAAAGGCGAGAGTGCGCGAGCACACAGGAGCAAAGACAAGCAGCGCAGCTTGATGCGTAGTAAAAAAAATAATAAATAGACAACTGGTCGACCTCATTAGAAATAAAAACCCAAAAGATTAGATAGACAAAAAAACAAACACATAAATGTGGAGAGAAGGGCAGTGCGCGCAGGAGCAAAGGTAAACAGCAGACAGACCTGAATCCTTATCTTTACAAGGTCGACCTCAGAACTTTGTTCAGTTTGTCTCGGTGACGGATAATGGAAGGAAGGGCAGGCAACTGGTCGACTTCATTTAAATAAACAAATAAAAAATAAGATAAACTCTCAGGAATAGATAAATAATAACAAAAAAATTGTAAAGTGGAGAAAGCGAGAGCGCGCGAATGCACTCAAGCAAACACAAACAGCACAGCACGATGCGTATTTTTTTTAAATTGACAAAATAAATCAAAAATAAATCAAAAATAAAAATAAGTGGAAAAGGCGAGAGTGCGCGAGCACACAGGGGCAAAGAGAAGCAGCGCAGCTTGATTCGTAGTAAAAAAAATAATAAATAGACAACTGGTCGACCTCATTAGAAATAAAAACCCAAAAGATTAGATAGACAAACAAACAAACACATAAATGTGGAGAGAAGGGCAGTGCGCACAGGAGCAAAGATAAACAGCAGACAGACCTGAATCCTTATCTTTACATGGAAGACTTCAGAACATTGTTCAGTTTCTCTCGGTGACGGATAATGGAAGGAAGGGCAGGCAACTGGTCGACCTCATTTAAATAAACAAATAAAAAATAAGATAAACTCTCAGGAATAGATAAATAATAACAAAAAAATTGTAAAGTGGAGAAAGAGAGAGCGCGCGAATGCACTCAAGCAAACACAAACAGCACAGCACGATGCGTATTTTTTTTTTAAATTGACAAAATAAATCAAAAATAAATCAAAAATAAAAATAAGTGGAAAAAGCGAGAGTGCGCGAGCACACAGGAGCAAAGACAAGCAGCGCAGCTTGATGCGTAGTAAAAAAATAATAAATAGACAACTGGGCGACCTCATTAGAAATAAAAACCCAAAAGATTAGATAGACAAACAAACAAACACATAAATGTGGAGAGATGGGCAGTGCGCGCAGGAGCAAAGGTAAACAGCAGACAGACCTGAATCCTGATCTTTACAAGGTCGACCTCAGAACTTTGTTCAGTTTGTCTCGGTGACGGATAATGGAAGGAAGGACAGGCAACTGGTCGACTTCATTTAAATAAACAAATAAAAAATAAGATAAACTCTCAGGAATAGATAAATAATAACAAAAAAATTGAAAAGTGGAGAAAGCGAGAGCGCGCGAATGCACTCAAGCAAACACAAACAGCACAGCACGATGCGTATTTTTTTTAAATTGACAAAATAAATCAAAAATAAATCAAAAATAAAAATAAGTGGAAAAGTCGAGAGTGAGCGATCACACAGGAGCAAAGAAAAGCAGCGCAGACTGATGCGTAGTAAAAAAAATAATAAATAGACAACTGGTCGACCTCATTAGAAATAAAATCCCAAAAGATTAGATAGACAAACAAACAAACACATAAATGTGGAGAGAAGGGCAGTGCGCGCAGGAGCAAAGGTAAACAGCAGACAGACCTGAATCCTTATCTTTACAAGGTCGACCTCAGAACTTTGTTCAGTTTGTCTCGGTGACGGATAATGGAAGGAAGGGCAGGCAACTGGTCGACTTCATTTAAATAAACAAATAAAAAATAAGATACACTCTCAGGAATAGATAGATAATAACAAAAAAATTGTAAAGTGGAGAAAGCGAGAGCGCGCGAATGCACTCAAGCAAACACAAACAGCACAGCACGATTCTTATTTTTTTTTTAAAATTGACAATATAAATAAAAATAAATCAAAAATAAAAATAAGTGGAAAAGGCGAGAGTGCGCGAGCACACAGGAGCAAAGACAAGCAGCGCAGCTTGATGCGTAGTAAAAAAAATAATAAATAGACAACTGGTCGACCTCATTAGAAATAAAATCCCAAAAGATTAGATAGACAAACAAACAAACACATAAATGTGGAGAGAAGGGCAGTGCGCGAAGGAGCAAAGGTAAACAGCAGACAGACCTGAATCCTTACCTTTACAAGGTCGACCTCAGAACTTTGTTCAGTTTCTCTCGGTGACGGATAATGGAAGGAAGGGCAGGCAACTGGTCGACTTCATTTAAATAAACAAATAAAAAATAAGATAAACTCTTAGGAATAGATAAATAATAACAAAAAAATTGTAAAGTAGAGAAAGCAAGAGCTGGCAAATGCACTCAAGCAAACACAAACAGCACAGCACGATGCGTATTTTTCTTAAAATTGACAAAATAAATCAAAATTAAATCAAAAATAAAAATAAGTGGAAAAGGCGAGAGTGCGCGAGCACACAGGAGCAAAGACAAGCAGCGCAGCTTGATGCGTAGTAAAAAAAATAATAAATAGACAACTGGTCGACCTCATTAGAAATAAAAACCCAAAAGATTAGATAGACAAACAAACAAACACATAAATGTGGAGAGAAGGGCAGTGCGCGCAGGAGCAAAGGTAAACAGCAGACAGACCTGAATCCTTATCTTTACAAGGTCGACCTCAGAACTTTGTTCAGTTTGTCTCGGTGACGGATAATGGAAGGAAGGGCAGGCAACTGGTCGACTTCTTTAAATAAACAAATAAAAAATAAGATAAATTCTCAGGAATAGATAAATAATAACAAAAAAATTGTAAAGTGGAGAAAGCGAGAGCGCGCGAATGAACTCAAGCAAACACAAACAGAACAGCACGATTCGTATTTTTTTTAATTGACAAAATAAATCAAAAATAAATCAAAAATAAAAATTAGTGGAAAAGGCGAGAGTGCGCGAGCACACAGGAGCAAAGACAAGCAGCACAGCTTGATGCGTAGTAAAAAAAATAATAAATAGACAACTGGTCGACCTCATTAGAAATAAAAACCCAAAAGATTAGATAGACAAACAAACAAACACATAAATGTGGAGAGAAGGCAGATCGCGCAGGAGCAAAGGTAAACAGCAGACAGACCTGAATCCTTATCTTTACAAGGTCGACCTCAGAACTTTGTTCAGTTTCTCTCGGTGACGGATAATGGAAGGAAGGGCAGGCAACTGGTCGACTTCTTTAAATAAACAAATAAAAAATAAGATAAATTCTCAGGAATAGATAAATAATAACAAAAAAATTGTAAAGTGGAGAAAGCGAGAGCGCGCGAATGCACTCAAGCAAACACAAACCAGCACAGCGCGATGCGTATTTTTTTTTAAATTGACAAAATAAATCAAAAATAAATCAAAAATAAAAATAAGTGGAAAAGGCGAGAGTGCGCGAGCACACAGGAGCAAAGACAAGCAGGGCAGCTTGATGCATAGTAAAAAAAATAATAAATAGACAACTGGTCGACCTCTTTAGAAATAAAAACCCAAAAGATTAGATAGACAAACAAACAAACACATAAATGTGGAGAGAAGGGCAGTGCGCACAGGAGCAAAGGTAAACATCAGACAGACCTGAATCCTTATCTTTACAAGGTCGACTTCAGAACTTTGTTCAGTTTCTCTCGGTGACGGATAATGGAAGAAGGGAAGGCAACTGGTCGACTTCATTTAAATAAACAAAAAATAAGATAAACTCTCAGGAATAGATAAATAATAACAAAAAAATTGTAAAGTAGAGAAAGCGATAGCGCGCGAATGCACTCAAGCAAACACAAACAGCACAGCACGATGCGTATTTTTTTTTTAAAATTGACAAAATAAATCAAAAATAAATCAAAAATAAAAATAAGTGGAAAAGGCGAGAGTGCGCGAGCACACAGGAGCAAAGACAAGCAGCGCAGCTTGATGCGTAGTAAAAAAAATAATAAATAGACAACTGGTCGACCTCATTAGAAATAAAAACCCAAAAGATTAGATAGACAAACAAACAAACACATAAATGTGGAGAGATGGGCAGTGCGCGCAGGAGCAAAGGTAAACAGCAGACAGACCTGAATCCTTATCTTTACAAGGTCGACCTCAGAACTTTGTTCAGTTTGTCTCGGTGACGGATAATGGAAGTAAGGGCAGGCAACTGGTCGACTTCATTTAAATAAACAAATAAAAAATAAGATAAACTCTCAGGAATAGATAAATAATAACAAAAAATTGTAAAGTGGAGAAAGCGAGAGCGCGGGAATGCACTCAAGCAAACACAAACAGCACAGCACGATGCGTATTGTTTTTTTAAATTGACAAAATAAATCAAAAATTAAAATAAGTGGAAAAGGCGAGAGTGCGCGAGCACACAGGAGCAAAGACAAGCAGCGCAGCTTGATGCGTAGCAAAAAAATAATAAATAGACAACTGGGCGACCTCATTAGCAATAAAAACCCAAAAGATTAGATAGACAAACAAACAAACACATAAATGTGGAGAGATGGGCAGTGCGCGCAGGAGCAAAGGTAAACAGCAGACAGACCTGAATCCTATCTTTACAAGGTAGACCTCAGAACTTTGTTCAGTTTGTGTCGGTGACGGATAATGGAAGGAAGGACAGGCAACTGGTCGACATCATTTAAATAAACAAATAAAAAATAAGATAAACTCTCAGGAATAGATAAATAATAACAAAAAAATTATAACGTGGAGAAAGCGAGAGCGCGCGAATGCACTCAAGCAAACACAAACAGCACAGCACGATGCGTATTTTTTTTAAATTGACAAAATAAATCAAAAATAAATCAAAAATAAAAATAAGTGGAATAGGCGAGAGTCCGCGATCACACAGGAGCAAAGACAAGCAGCGCAGCTTGATGCGTAGTAAAAAAAATAATAAATAGACAACTGGTCGACCTCATTAGAAATAAAAACCCAAAAGATTAGATAGACAAACAAACAAACACATAAATGTGGAGAGAAGGGCAGTGCGCGCAGGAGCAAAGGTAAACAGCAGACAGACCTGAATCCTTATCTTTACAAGGTCGACCTCAGAACTTTGTTCAGTTTGTCTCGGTGACGGATAATGGAAGGAAGGGCAGGCAACTGGTCGACTTCATTTAAATAAACAAATAAAAAAATAAGATAAATTCTCAGGAATAGATAAATAATAACAAAAAATTGTAAAGTGGAGAAAGCGAGAGCGCGCGAATGCACTCAAGCAAACACAAACAGCACAGCACGATGCGTATTTTTTTTTAAATTGACAAAATAAATCAAAAATAAATCAAAAATAAAAATTAGTGGAAAAGGCGAGCCTGCGCGCGCACACAGGAGCAAAGACAATCAGCGCAGCTTGATGCGTAGCAAAAAAAATTATAAATAGACAACTGGTCGACCTCATTAGAAATAAAAACCCAAAAGATTAGATAGACAAACAAACAAACACATAAATGTGGAGAGAAGGGCAGAGCGCGCAGGAGCAAAGGTAAACAGCAGACAGACCTGAATCCTTATCTTTACAAGGTCGACCTCAGAACTTTGTTCAGTTTGTCTCGGTGACGGATAATGGAAGGAAGGGCAGGCAACTGGTCGACTTCATTTAAATAAACAAATAAAAATAAGATAAACTCTCAGGAATAGATAAATAATAACAAAAAAATTGTAAAGTGGAGAAAGCGAGGAGCGCGCGAATGCACTCAAGCAAACACAAGCAGCACAGCGCGATGCGTATTTTTTTTTAAATTGACAAAATAAATCAAAAATAAATCAAAAATAAAAATAAGTGGAAAAGGCGAGAGTGCGCGAGCACACAGGAGCAAAGACAAGCAGGGCAGCTTGATGCGTAGTAAAAAAAAAATAATAAATAGACAACTGGTCGACCTCATTAGAAATAAAAACCCAAAAGATTAGATAGACAAACAAACAAACACATAAATGTGGAGAGAAGGGCAGTGCACACAGGAGCAAAGGTAAACAGCAGACAGACCTGAATCCTTATCTTTACAAGGTCGACTTCAGAACTTTGTTCAGTTTCTCTCGGTGACGGATAATGGAAGGAAGGGAAGGCAACTGGTCGACTTCATTTAAATAAACAAAAAATAAGATAAACTCTCAGGAATAGATAAATAATAACAAAAAAATTGTAAAGTAGAGAAAGCGATTAGCGCGCGAATGCACTCAAGCAAACACAAACAGCACAGCACGATGCGTATTTTTTTTTTAAATTGACAAAATAAATCAAAAATAAATCAAAAATAAAATAAGTGGAAAAGGCGAGAGTGCGCGAGCACACAGGAGCAAAGACAAGCAGCGCAGCTTGATGCGTAGTAAAAAAAATAATAAATAGACAACTGGTCGACCTCATTAGAAATAAAAACCCAAAAGATTAGATAGACAAACAAACAAACACATAAATGTGGAGAGATGGGCAGTGCGCGCAGGAGCAAAGGTAAACAGCAGACAGACCTGAATCCTTATCTTTACAAGGTCGACCTCAGAACTTTGTTCAGTTTGTCTCGGTGACGGATAATGGAAGTAAGGGCAGGCAACTGGTCGACTTCATTTAAATAAACAAATAAAAAATAAGATAAACTCTCAGGAATAGATAAATAATAACAAAAAATTGTAAAGTGGAGAAAGCGAGAGCGCGGGAATGCACTCAGCAAACACAAACAGCACAGCACGATGCGTATTGTTTTTTTAAATTGACAAAATAAATCAAAATTAAAATAAGTGGAAAAGGCGAGAGTGCGCGAGCACACAGGAGCAAAGACAAGCAGCGGCAGCTTGATGCGTAGCAAAAAAATAATAAATAGACAACTGGGCGACCTCATTAGCAATAAAAACCCAAAAGATTAGATAGACAAACAAACAAACACATAAATGTGGAGAGATGGGCAGTGCGCGCAGGAGCAAAGGTAAACAGCAGACAGACCTGAATCCTTATCTTACAAGGTAGACCTCAGAACTTTGTTCAGTTTGTGTCGGTGAGCGATAATGAAGGAAGGACAGGCAACTGGTCGACATCATTTAAATAAACAAATAAAAAATAAGATAAACTCTCAGGAATAGATAAATAATAACAAAAAAATTATAACGTGGAGAAAGCGAGAGCGCGCGAATGCACTCAAGCAAACACAAACAGCACAGCACGATGCGTATTTTTTTTTAAATTGACAAAATAAATCAAAAATAAATCAAAAATAAAAATAAGTGGAATAGGCGAGAGTCCGCGATCACACAGGAGCAAAGACAAGCAGCGCAGCTTGATGCGTAGTAAAAAAAATAATAAATAGACAACTGGTCGACCTCATTAGAAATAAAAACCAAAAGATTAGATAGACAAACAAACAAACACATAAATGTGGAGAGAAGGGCAGTGCGCACAGGAGCAAAGGTAAACATCAGACAGACCTGAATCCTTATCTTTACAAGGTCGACTTCAGAACTTTGGTTCAGTTTCTCTCGGTGACGGATAATGGAAGGAAGGGAAGGCAACTGGTCGACTTCATTTAAATAAACAAAAAATAAGATAAACTCTCAGGAATAGATAAATAATAACAAAAAAATTGTAAAGTAGAGAAAGCGATAGCGCGCGAATGCACTCAAGCAACACAAACAGCACAGCACGTTGCGTATTTTTTTTTTAAAATTGACAAAATAAATCAAAAATAAATCAAAAATAAAAATAAGTGGAAAAGGCGGAGAGTGCGCGAGCACACAGGAAGCAAAGACAAGCAGCGCAGCTTGATGCGTAGTAAAAAAAATAATAAATAGACAACTGGTCGACCTCATTAGAAATAAAAACCCAAAAGATTAGATAGACAAACAAACAAACAC